>NW_026893757.1:300000-435899 GCF_032452875.1 Bos javanicus
ATGATAGTCATGTGATCAATCCATGCTCAGTCACGGTATCAGTGCATGATAGCCACGTGATCAGTGCATGATCAGTCACGTGATCAGTGCATGATCAGTCACGTGATCAGTGTATGATCAGCCACGTGATCAGTGCATGATCAGCCACATGATCAGTGCATGATCAATTACGTGATCAGTGCATGATGAGTCACGTGACCAGTACATGGTAGCTACGTGATCATTGCCAGATCAGCCACCTGAGCAGTGCATGATAGCCACGTGATCAGTGCATGATCAGCCATGTGATCAGTGCATGATCAATTACGTTATCAGTGCATGATCAGTCACATGAGCAGTACATGGTAGCTACGTGATCATTGCATGATCAGCCACGTGATCAGTGCATGATAGCCATGTGATCAGTGCATGATCAGTCATGTGATACGTGTGTGATCAGCCACGTGATCAGTGCATGATATCCACGTGATCAGTGAATGATAGCCACGTGATTAGTGCATGATAGCCACGTGATCAGTGCATGATCAGTCACGTGATCAGCGCCATTAAGTCACGTGATCACTACATGATAGTCATGTGATCAGTCCATGCTCAGTCACGGTATCAGTATATGATCAGCCACGTGGTCAGTGCATGATAGCCACGTGATCATTGCATGATAGCCACATGATCAGTGCATGATCAGCCAGGTGATCAGTACATGATAGCTGCGTAATCAGTTCATGATTAGTCACCTGATCTGTGCATGACCAGGCAGGTGATCAGTGTATGATCAGCCACGTTAACAGTGCAATATAGCCCCTTGATCAGTGCATGATCAGTCACGTGACCAGTACATGGTAGCTACGTGATCATTGCATGATCAGCCACGTGAGCAGTGCATGATAGCCTCGTGATCAGTGCATGATCAGCCACGTGATCAGTGCATAATCAGTCACGTGATCAGTGCATGGTCAGTCACGTGATCAGTGCATGATCATCCACGTGATCAGTGCATGTGGAGTCATGTAGTCAATGCATGATAGCGCCGTAATCAGTGCACCATCAGTCCCGTGATGAGTGTATGATCAGCCAAGTGATCAGTGCAAGATAGCTACGTGATCAGTGCATGATCAGTCACATGATCAGTGCATGATCAGCCACGTCATCAGTGCATGATAGCCACGTGAGCAGTGCATACAATTACGTGATCAGTGCATGCGCAATCACGTGATCAGTGCATGAGAGCCAAGTGATCATTGCATGATCATTCACGTGATAGGTGTGTGATCAGCGACGTGAACAGTGCATGCTCAGTCACGTGATCAGGGCCTGCTGAGCTGCGTGATTCCTGTCTGCTCATCTGCTTGACAATTGCCAGCTGAGCTGCACGATTCCTGCCTGTCATCTCCTTGACAATTGCCACCTGTGCTGTGTAATTCCTGCCTGCTCATCTACTTGATTATTGCCAGCTGAGCAGCATGATTTCTCAGAGCTGAGTTCCATGATTATAGCCTGCTGACTGAATCCTGCCTACTCAAATCTATGTTCATTGCCTCCAGAGGCACATGATCAGTGTGTGACACCAAACATGATCAGCACATGATCAGTCACATGATCAATGCATGATAAGCCAGGTGATCAGTGCATGATCAATTATGTGATCAGTGCATGATCAGTCGTGTGACCAGTACATGGTAGCTGCGTGATCATTGCATGATCAGCCACGTGATCAGTGCATGATCAATTACGTGATCAGCGCATGATCAGTCACCTGATCAGTGCATGATCAGCCACATGATCAGTGCATGATAGCCACGTGATCAGTGCATGATCAGTCACGTGACCAGTACATGGTTGCTACGTGATCCTTGCATGATCAGCCACGTGAGCAGAGCATGATAGCCACGTGATCAGTGCATGATCAGTCACGTGATCAGTACATGATCAGTCACTTGAACAGTGCATGATCATTTACGTGATCTGTGCAAGATCAGGCACATGACCAGTATATGGTAGCTACGTGATCATTCCTTGACGAGCCACGTGAGCAGTGCATGATAGCCACGTGATGTGTGCATGATCAGTCACGTGATAGGTGTGTGATCAGCCATGTGAACAGTGCATGCTCAGTCACGTGATCAGGGCCTGCTGAGCTGCGTGATTACTGTCTGCTCATCTGCTTGACAATTTCCAGCTGAGCTGCACGATTCCTGCCTGTCATCTCCTTGACAATTGCCACCTTTTCTACGTAATTCCTACCTGCTCATCTACTTGATTATTGCCAGCTGAGCAGCATGATTTCTCAGAGCTGAGTTCCATGATTTTAGCCTGCTGACTGATTCCTGCCTACTCAGCTCTATATTCATTGCCTCCAGAGGCACATGATCAGTGTGTGACACCAAACATGATCAGCACATGATCAGTCACATGATCAATGCATGATAAGCCAGGTGATCAGTGCATGATCAATTACGTGATCAGTGCATGATCAGTCATGTGACCAGTACATGGTAGCTGCGTGATCATTACATGATCAGCCACGTGAGCAGTGCATGCTCAGTCACGTGATCTGGGCCTGCTGAGCTGCGTGATTACTGTCTGCTCATCTGCTTGACAATTGCCAGCTGAGCTGCACGATTCCTGCCTGTCATCTGCTTGACAATTGCCAGCTGTGCTGCGTAATTCCTGCCTGCTCAGCTGCTTGATTATTGCCAGCTGAGCAGCATGATTCCTCACACCTGTGTTCCATGATTATTGCCTGCTGACGGTCTGATTCGTGCCTACTCAGCTCTTTTTTTACTGCCTCCAGAGGCACATGATCAGTGTATGATAGCAAACATGATCAGCGCATGATCAGTCACATGATCAGAGCCATTAAGTCACGTGATCACTACATGATAGTCATGTGATCAATCCATGCTCAGTCACGGTATCAGTGCATGATAGCCACGTGATCAGTGCATGATCAGTCACGTGATCAGTGCATGATCAGTCACGTGATCAGTGTATGATCAGCCACGTGATCAGTGCATGATCAGCCACATGATCAGTGCATGATCAATTACGTGATCAGTGCATGATGAGTCACGTGACCAGTACATGGTAGCTACGTGATCATTGCCAGATCAGCCACCTGAGCAGTGCATGATAGCCACGTGATCAGTGCATGATCAGCCATGTGATCAGTGCATGATCAATTACGTTATCAGTGCATGATCAGTCACATGAGCAGTACATGGTAGCTACGTGATCATTGCATGATCAGCCACGTGATCAGTGCATGATAGCCATGTGATCAGTGCATGATCAGTCATGTGATACGTGTGTGATCAGCCACGTGATCAGTGCATGATATCCACGTGATCAGTGAATGATAGCCACGTGATTAGTGCATGATAGCCACGTGATCAGTGCATGATCAGTCACGTGATCAGCGCCATTAAGTCACGTGATCACTACATGATAGTCATGTGATCAGTCCATGCTCAGTCACGGTATCAGTATATGATCAGCCACGTGGTCAGTGCATGATAGCCACGTGATCATTGCATGATAGCCACATGATCAGTGCATGATCAGCCAGGTGATCAGTACATGATAGCTGCGTAATCAGTTCATGATTAGTCACCTGATCTGTGCATGACCAGGCAGGTGATCAGTGTATGATCAGCCACGTTAACAGTGCAATATAGCCCCTTGATCAGTGCATGATCAGTCACGTGACCAGTACATGGTAGCTACGTGATCATTGCATGATCAGCCACGTGAGCAGTGCATGATAGCCTCGTGATCAGTGCATGATCAGCCACGTGATCAGTGCATAATCAGTCACGTGATCAGTGCATGGTCAGTCACGTGATCAGTGCATGATCATCCACGTGATCAGTGCATGTGGAGTCATGTAGTCAATGCATGATAGCGCCGTAATCAGTGCACCATCAGTCCCGTGATGAGTGTATGATCAGCCAAGTGATCAGTGCAAGATAGCTACGTGATCAGTGCATGATCAGTCACATGATCAGTGCATGATCAGCCACGTCATCAGTGCATGATAGCCACGTGAGCAGTGCATACAATTACGTGATCAGTGCATGCGCAATCACGTGATCAGTGCATGAGAGCCAAGTGATCATTGCATGATCATTCACGTGATAGGTGTGTGATCAGCGACGTGAACAGTGCATGCTCAGTCACGTGATCAGGGCCTGCTGAGCTGCGTGATTCCTGTCTGCTCATCTGCTTGACAATTGCCAGCTGAGCTGCACGATTCCTGCCTGTCATCTCCTTGACAATTGCCACCTGTGCTGTGTAATTCCTGCCTGCTCATCTACTTGATTATTGCCAGCTGAGCAGCATGATTTCTCAGAGCTGAGTTCCATGATTATAGCCTGCTGACTGAATCCTGCCTACTCAAATCTATGTTCATTGCCTCCAGAGGCACATGATCAGTGTGTGACACCAAACATGATCAGCACATGATCAGTCACATGATCAATGCATGATAAGCCAGGTGATCAGTGCATGATCAATTATGTGATCAGTGCATGATCAGTCGTGTGACCAGTACATGGTAGCTGCGTGATCATTGCATGATCAGCCACGTGATCAGTGCATGATCAATTACGTGATCAGCGCATGATCAGTCACCTGATCAGTGCATGATCAGCCACATGATCAGTGCATGATAGCCACGTGATCAGTGCATGATCAGTCACGTGACCAGTACATGGTTGCTACGTGATCCTTGCATGATCAGCCACGTGAGCAGAGCATGATAGCCACGTGATCAGTGCATGATCAGTCACGTGATCAGTACATGATCAGTCACTTGAACAGTGCATGATCATTTACGTGATCTGTGCAAGATCAGGCACATGACCAGTATATGGTAGCTACGTGATCATTCCTTGACGAGCCACGTGAGCAGTGCATGATAGCCACGTGATGTGTGCATGATCAGTCACGTGATAGGTGTGTGATCAGCCATGTGAACAGTGCATGCTCAGTCACGTGATCAGGGCCTGCTGAGCTGCGTGATTACTGTCTGCTCATCTGCTTGACAATTTCCAGCTGAGCTGCACGATTCCTGCCTGTCATCTCCTTGACAATTGCCACCTTTTCTACGTAATTCCTACCTGCTCATCTACTTGATTATTGCCAGCTGAGCAGCATGATTTCTCAGAGCTGAGTTCCATGATTTTAGCCTGCTGACTGATTCCTGCCTACTCAGCTCTATATTCATTGCCTCCAGAGGCACATGATCAGTGTGTGACACCAAACATGATCAGCACATGATCAGTCACATGATCAATGCATGATAAGCCAGGTGATCAGTGCATGATCAATTACGTGATCAGTGCATGATCAGTCATGTGACCAGTACATGGTAGCTGCGTGATCATTACATGATCAGCCACGTGAGCAGTGCATGCTCAGTCACGTGATCTGGGCCTGCTGAGCTGCGTGATTACTGTCTGCTCATCTGCTTGACAATTGCCAGCTGAGCTGCACGATTCCTGCCTGTCATCTGCTTGACAATTGCCAGCTGTGCTGCGTAATTCCTGCCTGCTCAGCTGCTTGATTATTGCCAGCTGAGCAGCATGATTCCTCACACCTGTGTTCCATGATTATTGCCTGCTGACGGTCTGATTCGTGCCTACTCAGCTCTTTTTTTACTGCCTCCAGAGGCACATGATCAGTGTATGATAGCAAACATGATCAGCGCATGATCAGTCACATGATCAGAGCCATTAAGTCACGTGATCACTACATGATAGTCATGTGATCAATCCATGCTCAGTCACGGTATCAGTGCATGATAGCCACGTGATCAGTGCATGATCAGTCACGTGATCAGTGCATGATCAGTCACGTGATCAGTGTATGATCAGCCACGTGATCAGTGCATGATCAGCCACATGATCAGTGCATGATCAATTACGTGATCAGTGCATGATGAGTCACGTGACCAGTACATGGTAGCTACGTGATCATTGCCAGATCAGCCACCTGAGCAGTGCATGATAGCCACGTGATCAGTGCATGATCAGCCATGTGATCAGTGCATGATCAATTACGTTATCAGTGCATGATCAGTCACATGAGCAGTACATGGTAGCTACGTGATCATTGCATGATCAGCCACGTGATCAGTGCATGATAGCCATGTGATCAGTGCATGATCAGTCATGTGATACGTGTGTGATCAGCCACGTGATCAGTGCATGATATCCACGTGATCAGTGAATGATAGCCACGTGATTAGTGCATGATAGCCACGTGATCAGTGCATGATCAGTCACGTGATCAGCGCCATTAAGTCACGTGATCACTACATGATAGTCATGTGATCAGTCCATGCTCAGTCACGGTATCAGTATATGATCAGCCACGTGGTCAGTGCATGATAGCCACGTGATCATTGCATGATAGCCACATGATCAGTGCATGATCAGCCAGGTGATCAGTACATGATAGCTGCGTAATCAGTTCATGATTAGTCACCTGATCTGTGCATGACCAGGCAGGTGATCAGTGTATGATCAGCCACGTTAACAGTGCAATATAGCCCCTTGATCAGTGCATGATCAGTCACGTGACCAGTACATGGTAGCTACGTGATCATTGCATGATCAGCCACGTGAGCAGTGCATGATAGCCTCGTGATCAGTGCATGATCAGCCACGTGATCAGTGCATAATCAGTCACGTGATCAGTGCATGGTCAGTCACGTGATCAGTGCATGATCATCCACGTGATCAGTGCATGTGGAGTCATGTAGACAATGCATGATAGCGCCGTAATCAGTGCACCATCAGTCCCGTGATGCGTGTATGATCAGCCAAGTGATCAGTGCAAGATAGCTACGTGATCAGTGCATGATCAGTCACATGATCAGTGCATGATCAGCCACGTCATCAGTGCATGATAGCCACGTGAGCAGTGCATACAATTACGTGATCAGTGCATGCGCAATCACGGGATCAGTGCATGAGAGCCAAGTGATCATTGCATGATCATTCACGTGATAGGTGTGTGATCAGCGACGTGAACAGTGCATGCTCAGTCACGTGATCAGGGCCTGCTGAGCTGCGTGATTCCTGTCTGCTCATCTGCTTGACAATTGCCAGCTGAGCTGCACGATTCCTGCCTGTCATCTCCTTGACAATTGCCACCTGTGCTGTGTAATTCCTGCCTGCTCATCTACTTGATTATTGCCAGCTGAGCAGCATGATTTCTCAGAGCTGAGTTCCATGATTATAGCCTGCTGACTGAATCCTGCCTACTCAAATCTATGTTCATTGCCTCCAGAGGCACATGATCAGTGTGTGACACCAAACATGATCAGCACATGATCAGTCACATGATCAATGCATGATAAGCCAGGTGATCAGTGCATGATCAATTATGTGATCAGTGCATGATCAGTCGTGTGACCAGTACATGGTAGCTGCGTGATCATTGCATGATCAGCCACGTGATCAGTGCATGATCAATTACGTGATCAGCGCATGATCAGTCACCTGATCAGTGCATGATCAGCCACATGATCAGTGCATGATAGCCACGTGATCAGTGCATGATCAGTCACGTGACCAGTACATGGTTGCTACGTGATCCTTGCATGATCAGCCACGTGAGCAGAGCATGATAGCCACGTGATCAGTGCATGATCAGTCACGTGATCAGTACATGATCAGTCACTTGAACAGTGCATGATCATTTACGTGATCTGTGCAAGATCAGGCACATGACCAGTATATGGTAGCTACGTGATCATTCCTTGACGAGCCACGTGAGCAGTGCATGATAGCCACGTGATGTGTGCATGATCAGTTACGTGAGCAGAGTATGATCAGCCACGTGATCAGTGCATGAGTGCCACGTGATCAGTGCATGATCAGTTACCTGAGCAGTGTATGGTCAGCCAGGTGATCAGTGCATGGTCAGACACGTGAACAGTGTATGATCAGCCACGTGATCAGTGCATGAGTGCCACGTGATCAGTGCATGATATGTCACGTGACAGGTGTGTGATCAGCCACGTGAACAGTGCATGTTCAGTTACGTGATCAGTACATGATAAGTCACTTGAACAGTGCATGATCATTTACGTGACCTGTGCATGATCAGTCACGTGACCAGTATATGGTAGCTACGTGATCATTCTTTGACGAGCCACGTGAGCAGTGCATGATAGCCACGTGATGTGTGCATGATCAGTTACGTGAGCAGAGTATGATCAGCCACGTGATCAGTGCATGAGTGCCACGTGATCAGTGCATGATATGTCACGTGACGGGTGTTTGATCAGCCAGGTGAACAGTGCATGTTCAGCCACGTGTTCAGTGCATGATAGTCACGTGATCAGTGCATGATCAGTTACCTGAGCAGTGTATGATCAGCCACGTGATCAGTGCATGGTCAGACACGTGAACAGTGTATGATCTGCCACGTGACCAGTGCATGATATCCAAGTGATCATTGCATGATCATCACGTGATCAGTGTATGATCAGCCACGTGAATAGTGCATGCTCAGTCACGTGATAAGGGCCTGCTGAGCTGGGTGATTACTGTCTGCTCATCTGCTTGACAATTGCCAGCTGAGCTGCATGATTCCTGCCTGTCATCTGCTTGACAATTGCCAGCTGTGCTGTGTAATTCCTGCCTGCTCAGCTGCTTGATTATTGTCAGCTGAGCAGCATGATTCCTCACACCTGAGTTCCATGATTATTGCCTGCTGACTGTTTGATTCGCGCCTACTCATCTCTTTGTTTATTGCCTCCAGAGGCAAATGATCAGTGTATGATAGCAAACATGATCAGCGCATGATCAGTCACATGATCAGAGCCATTAAGTCCTGTGATCACTACATGATAGTCATGTGATCACTCCATGCTCAGTCTCGGTATCAGTGCATGATCAGCCACGTGATCAGTGCATGATCAGCCAGGTGATCATTTCATAATAGCTATGTGATCAGTTCATGAATTGTCACGTGATCTGTGCATGACCAGGCAGGTGATAAGTGTATGATCAGCGACGTGATCAGTGCATGATCTGTCACCTAATGGGTGTATGATCAGTCACATGACTGGTACATGGTAGCTACATGATCATTGCATGATCAGCCACGTGAGTAGTGCATGATAGCCACGTGATCAGTGCATGATCAGTCACGTGTTCAATGCATGATCAGTCATTTAATCTGTGCATGACCAGGCACGTGATCAGTGTATGACCAGCCAAGTTATCAGTGAATGATAGCCACGTGATCAGTGCATGATCAGTCACGTGATCAGTGCATCATCAGTCACGTGACCAGTGGATGATCAGCCACGTGATCAGTGCATGATCAGCCACATGATCAGTGCATGATCAATTACGTAATCAGTGCATGAACAGTCACGTGACCAGTATATGGTAGCTAGGTGATCATTGCATGATCAGCCACATGAGCCGTGCATGATAGCCACGAGATCAGTGCATGATCAGTCACGTGATCAGTGCATGATCACTCACCTGAACAGTGCTTGATAAGTCAATTGATCAGTGCATAATCAATTACGTCATCAGTGCATGATCACTCATGTGACCAGTACATGGTAGCTACGTGATCATTGCATGAACAGCCGCGTGAGCAGTGCATGATAGCCACGTGATCAGTGCATGATCTGTCACATGATCAGTGTATGATCATCCGGGTGATCAGTGCATGGGCAGTCATGTGATCAGTGCATGATATAGACGTGATCAGTGCATGATCAGCCACGTGATCAGTGCATGATCAGACACGAGATCAGTGCATGACCAGGCACGTGATCAGTGTATGTCCAGCCAAGTGATCAGTGCATGATAGCCACGTGATCAGTGCATGATCAGTCACGTGATCATTGCATGATCAGTTACGTGATCAGTGTATGATCAGCCACGTGATCAGTGCATGATCAGCCACATGATCAGTGCATGATCAATTACGTGATCAGTGCATGATCAGTCACGTGACCAGTACATGGTAGCTACGTGATCATTGCCAGATCAGCCACGTGAGCAGTGCATGATAGCCACGTGATCAGTGCATGATCAGCCATGTGATCAGTGCATGATCAGTGACGTGATCAGTGCATGGTCAGTCATGTGATCAGTGCATTATCATCCACGTGATCAGTGCATGTGGAGTCATGTAGTCAATGCATGATAGCGCCATGATCAGTGCACGATCAGTCCCGTGATGAGTGTATGATCAGCCAAGTGATCAGTGAAAGATAGCTACGTGATAAGTGCATGATCAGTCACATGATAAGTGCATGATCAGTCACGTGATAGGTGTGTGATCAGTCATGTGAGCAGTGCATGCTCAGTCACGTGATCAGGGCCTGCTGAGCTGCGTGATTACTGTCTGCTCATCTGCTTGACAATTTCCAGTTGAGCTGCACGATTCCTGCCTCTCATCTCCTTGACAATTGCCACCTGTGCTACGTAATTCCTGCCTGCTCATCTACTTGATTATTGCCAGCTGAGCAGCATGATTTCTCAGAGCTGAGTTCCATGATTTTAGCCTGCTGACTGATTCCTGCCTACTCAGCTCTATGTTCATTGCCTCCAGAGGCACATGATTAGTGTGTGACACCAAACATGATCAGCATATGATCAGTCACATGATCAATGCATTCTAAGCCAGGTGATCAGTGCATGATGAATTATGTGATCAGTGCATGATCAGTCATGTGACCAGTACATGGTAGCTGCGTGATCATTGCATGATCAGCCACGTGAACAGTGCATGATAGCCACGTGATCAGTGCATGATCAGTCACGTGATCTGTGCATGATCAGTCACTTGATCTGTGCATGATCAGTCACGTGATCAGTGCATGATCAGCCACGTGGTCAGTGCATGATCAGTCACGTGACCAGTACATGGTAGCTACGTGATCATTGCATGATCAGCCACGTGATCTGTGCATGATAGCCACGTGATCAGTGCATGATCAGTCACATGATACTTGTGTGATCAGCCACGTGACCAGTGCATGGTATCAGTGCATGATAGCCACGTGATCAGTGCATGATCAGTCACGTGAGCAGTGCATGATCAGTCACGTGATCATTGCATGATCAGCCACGTGATCTGTGCATGATAGCCACGTGATCAGTGCATGATCAGTCACATGATACGTGTGTGATCAGCCACGTGACCATTGCATGGTATCAGTGCATGATAGCCACGTGATCAGTGCATGATCAGCCACGTGATCAGTGCATGTTCAGTCACGTGATCAGTGCATGATCAGCCACGTGATCAGTGCATGATCAGTCACGTGACCAGTACATGGTAGCTACGTGATCATTGCATGATCAGCCACGTGATCTGTGCATGATAGCAACGTGATCAGTGCATGATCAGTCACGTGATACGTGTGTGATCAGCCATGTGACCAGTGCATGATATCAGTGCATGATCAGCCACGTGATCAGTGCATGATCAGTCACGTGACCAGTACATGGTAGCTAAGTTATCATTGCATGATAGCCACGTGATCAGTGCATGATCAGTCACGTGATACATGTGTGATTAGCCACGTGATCAGTGCATGATATCCACGTGATCAGTGCAGGATAGCCACGTGATCACTTCATGATTAGTCATGTGATCTGTACATGATCAGTCAAGTGATACGTGTCTGATCAGCCACCGGATCAGTGGGTGATGCGCCACTTGATCAGTGCAGGATCAATTACGTGATCAGTGCATGATCAGTCACGAGACCAGTACATGGTTGCTACGTGATCGTTGCATGATCAGCCAAGTGAGCAGAGCATGATAGCCACGTGATCAGTGCATTATCAATCACATGATCAGTACATGATCAGTCACGTGAACAGTGCATGATCATTTACGTGATCTGTGCATGATCAGTCACGTGACCAGTATATGGTTGCTTGGTGATCATTCCATGAAGAACCACGTGAGCAGTGCATGATAGCCACGTGATGTGTGCATGATGAATTACGTGAGCAGAGTATGATCAGCCACGTGATCAGTGCATGAGTGCCACGTGATCCGTGCATGATATGTCACGTGACAGGTGTGTGATCAGCCACGTGAACAGTGCATGTTCAGCCACGTATTCAGTGAATGATAGCTAAGTGATCAGTGCATGATCAGTTAGGTGAGCAGTGTATGATCAGCCACGTGATCAGTGCATGGTCAGACACGTGAACAGTGTATGATCAGCCACGTGATCAGTGCATGATATCCAAGTGATCAGTGCATGATCAATCACGTGATCAGTGTATGATCAGCCACGTGAACAGTGCATGCTCAGTCACGTGATCAGGGCCTGCTGAGCTGCGTGATTACTGTCTGCTCATCTGCTTGACAACTGCCAGCTGAGCTGCACGATTCCTGCCTGTCATCTGCTTGACAATTGCCAGCTGTGCTGCGTAATTCCTGCCTGCTCATCTGCTTGATTATTGCCAGCTGAGCAGCATGATTCCTCACAGCTGAGTTCCATGATTATTGCCTGCTGACTGTATGATTCGTGCCTACTCAGCTCTTTGTTTATTGCCTCCAGAGGCACATGATCAGTGTATGATAGCAAACATGATCAGCGCATGATCATTCACATGGTCAGCGCCATTAAGTCACGTGATCACTACATGATAGTCATGTGATCAGTCCATGCTCAGTCACGGTATCAGTGCATGATCAGCCACGTGATCAGTGCATGATCTGTCACATGATTAGTGTATGATCATCCACGTGATCAGTGCATGGGCAGTCATGTACTCAGTGGATGATATAGACGTGATCAGTGCATGATCAGTCTCGTGATCAGTGCATGATAGCCACGTGATCAGTGCATGATCAGTCACCTGATGGGTGTATGATCATTCACGTGACCTGTACATGATAGCTACATGATCATTGCATGATCAGCCACGTGAGTAGTGCACGATAGCCACGTGATCACTGCATGATCAGTCACGTGATCAGTGCATGATCAGTCATGTGACCAGTACATGGTAGCTGCGTGATCATCGCATGATCAGCCACGTGATCAGTGCATGATCAGTCACGTGATCTGTGCATGATCAGTCACGTGATCTGTGCATGATCAGTCACGTGATCAGTGCATGATCAATTACCTGAGCAGTGCATGATCAGTCACGTGACCAGTGCATGATAGCTACGTGATCATTGCATGATCAGCCACGTGAGCAGTGTATGATAGCCACGTGGAAAGTGCATGATCAGCCACGTGATCAGTGCATGATCAGTCACGTGATCAGTGCATGATCAGCCACGTGATCAGTGCATGATCAGTCACGTGACCAGTACATGGTAGCTACGTGATCATGGCATGTTCAGCCACGTGATCTGTGCATGATAGCCACGTGATCAGTGCATGATTATTCAAATGATACGTGTGTGATCAGCCCCGTGACCAGAGCATGATATCAGTGCATGATAGCCACGTGATCAGTGCATGATCAGTCACGTGATCAGTGCATGATCAGCCACGTGATCAGTGCATGATCAGCCACGTGATCAGTGCATGATCAGTCCCGTGATCAGTGCATGATCAGCCACGTGATCAGTGCATGATCAGTCACGTGACCAGTACATGGTAGCTACGTGATCATTGCATGATCAGCCACGTGATCTTTGCATGATAGCCACGTGATCAGTGCATGATCAGTCACGTGATATGTTTGTGATCAGCCACGTGACCAGTGCATGATATCAGTGCATGATCAGCCACGTGATCAGTGCATGATGAGTCACGTGACCAGTACATGGTAGCTACGTGATCATTGCATGATCAGCCACGTGATCAGTGCATGATCAGTCATGTGATACATGTGTGATCAGCCACTTGATCAGTGCATGATATCCACGTGATCAGTGCAGGATAGCCACGTGATCACTTCATGATTAGTCCCGTGATCTGTACATGATCAGTCACGTGATACGTGTCTGATCAGCCACCGAATCGGTGCGTGATGCGCCACGTTATCAGTGCAGGATCAATTAAGTGATCAGTGCATGATCAGTCACGAGACCAGTACATGGTTGCTCCGTGATCGTTGCATAATCAACCACGTGAGCAGAGCATGATAGCCACGTGATCAGTGCATACTATTACGTGAACAATGCATGCGCAATCACGTGATCAGTGCATAAGAGCCACGTGATCAGTGCATGATCATTCACGTGATAGGTGTGTGATCAGCCATGTGTACAGTGCATGCTCAGTCACTATATCAAGGCCTGCTGAGCTGCGTGATTACTGTCTGCTCATCTGCTTGACAATTTCCAGCTGAGCTGCACGATTCCTGCCTGCCATCTCCTTGACAATTGCCACCTGTGCTGCGTAATTCCTGCCTGCTCATTTATTTGATAATTGCCAGCTGAGCAGCATGATTTCTCAGAGCTGAGTTCCATGATTATAGCCTGCTGACTGTTTCCTGCCTACTCAGCTCTATGTTCTTTGCCTCCAGAGGAACATGATCACTGTGTGACTCCAAACATGATCAGCACATGATCAGTCATATGATCAATGCATGATAAGCCAGGTGATCAGTGCATGATCAATTACGTGATCAGTGCATGATCAGTCATGTGACCAGTACATGGTAGCTGCGTGATCATTGCATGATCAGCCACGTGATCAGTGCATGATAGCCACGTGCTCAGTGCATGATAGCCACGTGATGAGTGCATGATCAGTCACGTGATACGTGTGTGATCAGCCACGTAATCAGTGCATGTTATCCACGTGATCAGTGCAGGATAGCCACGTGATCACTTCATGATTATTTACGTGATCTGTACATGATCAGTCACGTGATACGTGTGTGATCAGCCACCGGATCAGTGCGTGATGATCCATGTGATCAGTGCAGGATCAATTACGTGATCAGTGCATGATCAGTCACATGACCAGTACATGGTTGCTACGTGATCATTGCGTGATCAGCCACGTGATCAGTGCATGATAGCCACGTGATCAGTGCATGATAGCCACATGATCAGTGCATGATAGCCACGTGATCAGTGCATGATCAGTCACGTGATACATGTGTGATCAGCCACGTGATCAGAGCATGATGAGCCACGTGATCAGTGCAGGATCAATTACGTGATCAGTGCATGATCAGTCACGTGACCAGTACATGGTTGCTACGTGATACTCCGTGATCAGCCCCGTGAGCAGAGCATGATAGCCACGTGATCAGTGCATGATCAGTCACGTGATCAGTACATGATCAGTCACTTGAACAGTGCATGATCATTTACGTGATCTGTGCATGATCAGTCACGTGACCAGTATATGGTAGCTACATGATCATTCCTTGACGAGCCACGTGAGCAGTGCATGATAGCCACGTGATGTGTGCATGATCAGTTACGTGAGCAGAGTATGATCAGCCACGTGATCAGTGCATGAGTGCCACGTGATCAGTGCATGATATGTCACGTGACAGGTGTGTGATCATCCACGTGAACAGTGCATGTTCAGCCACGTGTTCAGTGCATGATAGCCACGTGATCAGTGCATGATCAGTTACCTGAGCAGTGTATGATCAGCCACGTGATCAGTGCATGATATCCAAGTGATCAGTGCATTATCATCACGTGATCAGTGTATGATCAGCCACGTGAAAAGTGCATGCTCAGTCACGTGATCAGGGCCTGCTGAGCTGCGTATTTACTGTCTGCTCATCTGCTTGACAATAGCCAGCTGAGCTGCACGATTCCTGCCTGTCATCTGCTTGACAATTGCCAGCTGTGCTGCGTAATTCCTGCCTGCTCAGCTGCTTGATTATTGCCAGCTGAGCAGCATGATTCCTCACAGCTGAGTTCCATGATTATTGCCTGCTGACTGTATGATTCGTGCCTACTCAGCTCTTTGTTTATTGCCTCCAGAGGCACATGATCAGTGTATGATAGCAAACATGATCATCGCATGATCAGTCACATGATCAGCGCCATTAAGTCACGTGATCACTACATGATAGTCATGTGATCAGTCCATGCTCAGTCACGGTATCAGTGCATGATCAGCCACGTGATCAGTGCATGATCTGTCACATGATTAGTGTATGATCATCCACGTGATCAGTGCATGGGCAGTCATGTGATCAGTGCATGATATAGACGTGATCAGTGCATGATCAGTCTCGTGATCAGTGCATGATAGCCACGTGATCAGTGCATGATCAGTCACCTGATGGGTGTATGATCATTCACGTGACCTGTACATGGTAGCTACATGATCATTGCATGATCAGCCACGTGAGTAGTGCATGATAGCCACGTGATCACTGCATGATCAGTCACGTGATCAGTGCATGATCAGTCATGTGACCAGTACATGGTAGCTGCGTGATCATTGCATGATCAGCCACGTGAGCAGTGCATGATAGCCACGTGATCAGTGCATGATCAGTCACGTGATCAGTGCATGATCAGCCACGTGATCAGTGCATGATCAGCCACGTGATCAGTGCATGATCAGCCACGTGATCAGTGCATGATAGCCACGTGATCAGTGCATGATCAGTCACGTGATCAGTGCATGATCAGCCACGTGATCAGTGCATGATCAGCCACGTGATCAGTGCATGATCAATTACGTGATCAGTGCATGATCAGTCACGTGACCAGTACATGGTAGCTACGTGATCATTGCATGATCAGCCACGTGAGCAGTGCATGATAGCCACGTGATCAGTGCATGATCAGCCACGTGATCAGTGCATGATCAGTCACGTGATCAGTGCATGATCAGTCACGTGATCAGTGCATGATCAGCCACGTGATCAGTGCATGATCAGTCATGTAGTCAGTGCATGATAGCACGTGATCAGTGCATGATCAGTCCCGTGATCAGTGTATGATCAGCCACGTGATCAGTGCATGATAGCCACGTGATCAGTGCATGATCAGTCACGTGATCAGTGTGTGATCAGCCACGTGAACAGTGCATGCTCAGTCACGTGATCAGGGCCTGCTGAGCTGCGTGATTACTGTCTGCTCATCTGCTTGACAATTGCCAGCTGAGCTGCACGATTCCTGCCTCTCATCTGCTTGACAATTGCCACCTGTGCTACGTAATTCCTGCCTGCTCATCTACTTGATTATTGCCAGCTGAGCAGCATGATTTCTCAGAGCTGAGTTCCATGATTATAGCCTGCTGACTGATTCCTGCCTACTCAGCTCTTTGTTCATTGCCTCCAGAGGCACATGATCAGTGTATGACACCAAACATGATCAGCACATGATCAGTCACATGATCAGTGCATGATAAGCCACGTGATCAGTGCATGATCAATTATGTGATCAGTGCATGATCAGTCATGTGATCAGTGCATGATAGCTGCGTGATCAGTGCATGATCAGCCACGTGATCAGTGCATGATAGCCACGTGATCAGTGCATGATCAGTCACGTGATCAGTGCATGATCAGTCACGTGATCAGTGCATGATCAGTCACGTGATCAGTGCATGATCAGTCACCTGATCAGTGCATGATCAGTCACGTGACCAGTGCATGGTAGCTACGTGATCATTGCATGATCAGCCACGTGATCAGTGCATGATAGCCACGTGATCAGTGCATGATCAGCCACGTGATCAGTGCATGATCAGTCACGTGATCAGTGCATGATCAGCCACGTGATCAGTGCATGATCAGTCACGTGATCAGTGCATGATAGCCACGTGATCAGTGCATGATCAGCCACGTGATCAGTGCATGATAGCCACGTGATCAGTGCATGATCAGTCACGTGATCAGTGCATGATCAGCCACGTGATCAGTGCATGATATCAGTGCATGATAGCCACGTGATCAGTGCATGATCAGTCACGTGATCAGTGCATGATCAGCCACGTGATCAGTGCATGATCAGCCACGTGATCAGTGCATGATCAGTCACGTGATCAGTGCATGATCAGCCACGTGATCAGTGCATGATCAGTCACGTGACAGTACATGTAGCTACGTGATCAGTGCATGATCAGCCACGTGATCAGTGCATGATAGCCACGTGATCAGTGCATGATCAGTCACGTGATACATGTGTGATCAGCCACGTGATCAGTGCATGATATCCACGTGATCAGTGCATGATAGCCACGTGATCAGTGCATGATTAGTCACGTGATCAGTGCATGATCAGTCACGTGATACGTGTGTGATCAGCCACGTGATCAGTGCATGATGAGCCACGTGATCAGTGCAGGATCAATTACGTGATCAGTGCATGATCAGTCACGTGACCAGTACATGGTTGCTACGTGATCGTTGCATGATCAGCCACGTGAGCAGAGCATGATAGCCACGTGATCAGTGCATGATCAGTCACGTGATCAGTACATGATCAGTCACGTGAACAGTGCATGATCATTTACGTGATCTGTGCATGATCAGTCACGTGACCAGTATATGGTAGCTACGTGATCATTCCATGACGAACCACGTGAGCAGTGCATGATAGCCACGTGATCAGTGCATGATGAATTACGTGAGCAGTGTATGATCAGCCACGTGATCAGTGCATGAGTGCCACGTGATCAGTGCATGATATGTCACGTGACAGGTGTGTGATCAGCCACGTGAACAGTGCATGTTCAGCCACGTGATCAGTGCATGATAGCCACGTGATCAGTGCATGATCAGTTACGTGAGCAGTGTATGATCAGCCACGTGATCAGTGCATGGTCAGACACGTGAACAGTGTATGATCAGCCACGTGATCAGTGCATGATATCCAAGTGATCAGTGCATGATCAATCACGTGATCAGTGTATGATCAGCCACGTGAACAGTGCATGCTCAGTCACGTGATCAGGGCCTGCTGAGCTGCGTGATTACTGTCTGCTCATCTGCTTGACAATTGCCAGCTGAGCTGCACGATTCCTGCCTGTCATCTGCTTGACAATTGCCAGCTGTGCTGCGTAATTCCTGCCTGCTCAGCTGCTTGATTATTGCCAGCTGAGCAGCATGATTCCTCACAGCTGAGTTCCATGATTATTGCCTGCTGACTGTTTGATTCGTGCCTACTCAGCTCTTTGTTTATTGCCTCCAGAGGCACATGATCAGTGTATGATAGCAAACATGATCAGCGCATGATCAGTCACATGATCAGCGCCATTAAGTCACGTGATCACTACATGATAGTCATGTGATCAGTCCATGCTCAGTCACGGTATCAGTGCATGATCAGCCACGTGATCAGTGCATGATCTGTCACATGATTAGTGTATGATCATCCACGTGATCAGTGCATGGCAGTCATGTGATCAGTGCATGATATAGACGTGATCAGTGCATGATCAGTCTCGTGATCAGTGCATGATAGCCACGTGATCAGTGCATGATCAGTCACCTGATGGGTGTATGATCATTCACGTGACCTGTACATGGTAGCTACATGATCATTGCATGATCAGCCACGTGAGTAGTGCATGATAGCCACGTGATCACTGCATGATCAGTCACGTGATCAGTGCATGATCAGTCATGTGACCAGTACATGGTAGCTGCGTGATCATGCATGATCAGCCACGTGAGCAGTGCATGATAGCCACGTGATCAGTGCATGATCAGACACGTGATCAGTGCATGATCAGTCACGTGATCAGTGCATGATCAGCCACGTGATCAGTGCATGATCAGGCACGTGATCAGTGCATGTCAGCCACGTGATCAGTGCATGATAGCCACGTGATCAGTGCATGATCAGTCACGTGATCAGTGCATGATCAGCCACGTGATCAGTGCATGATCAGCCACGTGATCAGTGCATGATCAATTACGTGATCAGTGCATGATCAGTCACGTGACCAGTACATGGTACCTACGTGATCATTGCATGATCAGCCACGTGATCAGTGCATGATAGCCACGTGATCAGTGCATGATCAGCCACGTGATCAGTGCATGATCAGTCACGTGATCAGTGCATGATCAGTCACGTGATCAGTGCATGATCAGCCACGTGATCAGTGCATGATCAGTCACGTGATCAGTGCATGATCAGTCACGTGATCAGTGCATGATCAGCCACGTGATCAGTGCATGATCAGTCACGTGATCAGTGCATGATCAGTCACGTGATCAGTGCATGATCAGCCACGTGATCAGTGCATGTCAGTCATGTAGTCAGTGCATGATAGCCCGTGATCAGTGCATGATCAGTCCCGTGATCAGTGCATGATCAGCCACGTGATCAGTGCATGATAGCCACGTGATCAGTGCATGATCAGTCACGTGATCAGTGCATGATCAGTCACGTGATCAGTGTATGATCAGCCACGTGAACAGTGCATGCTCAGTCACGTGATCAGGGCCTGCTGAGCTGCGTGATTACTGTCTGCTCATCTGCTTGACAATTGCCAGCTGAGCTGCACGATTCCTGCCTGTCATCTGCTTGACAATTGCCAGCTGTGCTGCGTAATTCCTGCCTGCTCAGCTGCTTGATTATTGCCAGCTGAGCAGCATGATTCCTCACAGCTGAGTTCCATGATTATTGCCTGCTGACTGATTCGTGCCTACTCAGCTCTTTGTTCATTGCCTCCAGAGGCACATGATCAGTGTATGATAGCAAACATGATCAGCGCATGATCAGTCACATGATCAGTGCATGATAAGCCACGTGATCAGTGCATGATCAGTCATGTGATCAGTGCATGATCAGTCACGTGATCAGTGCATGGTAGCCACGTGATTGCATGATCAGCCACGTGATCAGTGCATGATAGCCACGTGATCAGTGCATGATCAGTCACGTGATCAGTGCATGATCAGTCACGTGATCAGTGCATGATCAGTCACGTGATCAGTGCATGATCAGTCACGTGACCAGTGCATGGTAGCTACGTGATCATTGCATGATCAGCCACGTGATCAGTGCATGATAGCCACGTGATCAGTGCATGATCAGCCACGTGATCAGTGCATGATCAGTCACGTGATCAGTGCATGATCAGCCACGTGATCAGTGCATGATCAGTCACGTGACCAGTACATGGTAGCTAAGTGATCATTGCATGATCAGCCACGTGATCTGTGCATGATAGCCCCGTGATCAGAGCATGATCAGTCACATGATACGTGTGTGATCAGCCACGTGACCAGTGCATAATATCAGTGCATGATAGCCACGTGATCAGTGCATGATCAGTCACGTGATCAGTGCATGATCAGCCACGGGATCAGTGCATGATCAGCCACGTGATCAGTGCATGATCAGTCACGTGATCAGTGCATGATCAGCCACCTGATCAGTGAATGATCAGTCACGTGACGAGTACATTGTAGCTACGTGATCATTGCATGATCAGCCACGTGATCTGTGCATGTTAGCCACGTGATCAGTGCATGATCAGTCACGTAATACATGTGTGATCAGCCACGTGATCAGTGCATGATATCCACGTGATCAATGCAGGATAGCCACGTGATCACTTCATGATTAGTCACGTGATCTGTAAATGATCAGAAACGTGATACGTGTCTGATCAGCCACCGGATCAGTGCGTGATAAGCCACGTGATCAGTGCAGGATCAATTACATGACCAGTGCATGATTAGTCACGAGACCATTACATGGTTGCTACGTGATCGTTGCATGATCAGCCACGTGAGCAGAGCATGATAGCCACATGATCAGTGCATTATCAGTCACATGATCAGTACATGATCAGTCACGTGAACAGTGCATGATCATTTACGTGATCTGTGCATGATCAGTCACGTCACCAGTATATGGTAGCTTCGTGATCATTCCATGAAAAACCACGTGAGCAGTGCATGATAGCCACGTGATGTGTGCATGATGAGTTACGTGAGCAGTGTATGATCAGCCACGTGATCAGTGCATGAGTGCCACGTGATCCGTGCATGATATTTCACGTGACAGGTGTGTGATCAGCCACGTGAGCAGTGCATGTTCAGCCACGTATTCAGTGCATGATAGCCACGTGATCAGTGCATGATCAGTTACGTGAGCAGTGTATGATCAGCCACGTGATCAGTGCATGGTCAGACACGTGAACACTGTATGATCAGCCACGTGATCAGTGCATGATATCCAAGTGATCAGTGAATGATTAATCACGTGATCGGTGTATGAGCCGCCACGTGAACAGTGCATACTCAGTCACGTGATCAGGGCCTGCTGAGCTGCATATTTACTGTCTGCTCAATTGCTTGACAATTGCCAGGTGAGCTGCACGATTCCTGCCTGTCATCTGCTTGACAATTGCCAGCTCTGCTGTGTAATTCCTACCTGCTCAGCTGCTTGATTATTGCCAGCTGAGCAGCGTGATTCCTCACAGCTGAGTTCCATGATTATTGCCTGCTGACTGTATGATTCGTGCCTACTCAGCTCTTTGTTTATTGCCTCCAGAGGCACATGATCAGTGTATGATAGCAAACATGATCAGCGCATGATCAGTCACATGATCAGCGCCATTAAGTCACGTGATGACTACATGATAGTCATGTGATCAGTCCATGCTCAGTCACGGTATCAGTGCATGATAAGCCACGTGATCAGTGCATGATCTGTCACATGATTAGTGTATGATCATCCACGTGATCAGTGCATGGGCAGTCATGTGATCAGTGCATGATATAGACGTGATCACTGCATGATCAGTCTCGTGATCAGTGCATGATAGCCACGTGATCAGTGCATGATCAATCACCTGAAGGGTGTATGATCATTCAAGTGACCTGTACATGGTAGCTATATGATCATTGCATGATCAGCCACGTGAGTAGTGCATGATAGCCACGTGATCACTGCATGATCAGTCACGTGATCAGTGCATGATCATTCATGTGACCAGTACATGGTAGCTGTGTGATCATTGCCTGATCAGCCACGTGAGCAGTGCATGATAGCCACGTGATCAGTGCATGATCAGACACGTGATCAGTGCATGATCAGTCACGTGATCAGTGCATGATCAGCCACGTGATCAGTGCATGACCAGGCACGTGATCAGTGTATGTCAGCCACGTGATCAGTGCATGATAGCCACGTGATCAGTGCATGATCAGTCACGTGATCAGTGTATGATCAGCCACGTGATGAGTGCATGATCAGCCACATGATCAGTGCATGATCAATTACGTGATCAGTGCATGATCAGTCAAGTGACCAGTATATGGTAGCTACGTGATCATTGCCAGATCAGCCACGTGATCAGTGCATGATAGCCACGTGATCAGTGCATGATCAGCCATGTGATCAGTGCATGATCAGTCACGTGATCAGTGCATGATCAGTCATGTGATCAGTGCATGATCAGCCATGTGATCAGTGCATGATCAGTCACGTGATCAGTGCATGGTCAGTCACGTGATCAGTGCATGATCAGCCACGTGATCAGTGCATAATCAGTCACGTGATCAGTGCATGGTCAGTCACGTGATCAGTGCATGATCATCCATATGATCAGTGCATGTGGACTCATGTAGTCAATGCATGATAGCCCGTGATCAGTGCATGATCAGTCCCGTGATCAGTGTATGATCAGCCACGTGATCAGTGCATGATAGCCACGTGATCAGTGCATGATCAGTCACATGATCAGTGCATGATCAGTCACGTGATCAGTGTATGATCAGCCACGTGAACAGTGCATGCTCAGTCACGTGATCAGGGCCTGCTGAGCTGCGTGATTACTGTCTGCTCATCTGCTTGACAATTTCCAGCTAAGCTGCACGATTCCTGCCTGTCATCTCCTTGACAATTGCCACCTGTGCTACGTAATTCCTGCCTGCTCATCTACTTGATTATTGCCAGCTGAGCAGCATGATTTCTCAGAGCTGAGTTCCATGATTATAGCCTGCTGACTGATTCCTGCCTACTCAGCTCTATGTTCATTGCCTCCAGAGGCACATGATCAGTGTATGACACCAAACATGATCAGCACATGATCAGTCACATGATCAATGCATGATAAGCCAGGTGATCAGTGCATGATCAATTACGTGATCAGTGCATGATCAGTCATGTGACCAGTACATGGTAGCTGCGTGATCAGTGCATGATCAGCCACGTGATCAGTGCATGATCAGTCACGTGATCAGAGCATGATCAGCCACCTGATCAGTGCATGATCAGTCACGTGACCAGTACATGGTAGCTACGTGATCATTGCATGATCAGCCACGTGATCTGTGCATGATAGCCACGTGATCAGAGCATGATCAGTCACATGATACGTGTGTGATCAGCCACGTGATCAGTGCATAATATCAGTGCATGATAGCCACGTGATCAGTGCATGATCAGTCACGTGATCAGTGCATGATCAGCCACGGGATCAGTGCATGAAAAGCCACGTGATCAGTGCATGATCAGTCACGTGATCAGTGCATGATCAGCCACCTGATCAGTGAATGATCAGTCACGTGACGAGTACATTGTAGCTACGTGATCAGTGCATGATCAGCCACGTGATCTGTGCATGTTAGCCACGTGATCAGTGCATGATCAGTCACGTGATACATGTGTGATCAGCCACGTGATCAGTGCATGATATCCACGTGATCAATGCAGGATAGCCACGTGATCACTTCATGATTAGTCACGTGATCAGTAAATGATCAGAGACGTGATACGTGTCTTATCAGCCACGTGATCAGTGCATGATAAGCCACGTGATCAGTGCAGGATCAATTACGTGATCAGTGCATGATCAGTCACGTGACCAGTACATGGTTGCTACGTGATCGTTGCATGATCAGCCACGTGAGCAGAGCATGATAGCCACATGATCAGTGCATTATCAGTCACATGATCAGTACATGATCAGTCACGTGAACAGTGCATGATCATTTACGTGATCTGTGCATGATCAGTCACGTCACCAGTATATGGTAGCTTCGTGATCATTCCATTAAAAACCACGTGAGCAGTGCATGATAGCCACGTGATGTGTGCATGATGAGTTACGTGAGCAGTGTATGATAAGCCACGTGATCAGTGCATGAGTGCCACGTGATCCGTGCATGATATTTCACGTGACAGGTGTGTGATCAGCCACGTGAGCAGTGCATGTTCAGCCACGTATTCAGTGCATGATAGCCACGTGATCAGTGCATGATCAGTTACGTGAGCAGTGTATGATCAGCCACGTGATCAGTGCATGGTCAGACACGTGAACACTGTATGATCAGCCACGTGATCAGTGCATGATATCCAAGTGATCAGTGAATGATTAATCACGTGATCGGTGTATGATCAGCCACGTGAACAGTGCATACTCAGTCACGTGATCAGGGCCTGCTGAGCTGCATATTTACTGTCTGCTCAATTGCTTGACAATTGCCAGGTGAGCTGCACGATTCCTGCCTGTCATCTGCTTGACAATTGCCAGCTCTGCTGTGTAATTCCTACCTGCTCAGCTGCTTGATTATTGCCAGCTGAGCAGCGTGATTCCTCACAGCTGAGTTCCATGATTATTGCCTGCTGACTGTATGATTCGTGCCTACTCAGCTCTTTGTTTATTGCCTCCAGAGGCACATGATCAGTGTATGATAGCAAACATGATCAGCGCATGATCAGTCACATGATCAGCGCCATTAAGTCACGTGATGACTACATGATAGTCATGTGATCAGTCCATGCTCAGTCACAGTATCAGTGCATGATAAGCCACGTGATCAGTGCATGATCTGTCACATGATTAGTGTATGATCATCCACGTGATCAGTGACTCGGCAGTCATGTGATCAGTGCATGATATAGACGTGATCACTGCATGATCAGTCTCGTGATCAGTGCATGATAGCCACGTGATCAGTGCATGATCAATCACCTGAAGGGTGTATGATCATTCACGTGACCTGTACATGGTAGCTATATGATCATTGCATGATCAGCCACGTGAGTAGTGCATGATAGCCACGTGATCACTGCATGATCAGTCACGTGATCAGTGCATGAACAGTCATGTGACCAGTACATGGTAGCTGCGTGATCATCGCATGATCAGCCACGTGAGCAGTGCATGATAGCCACGTGATCAGTGCATGATCAGACACGAGATCAGTGCATGATCAGTCACGTGATCAGTGCATGATCAGCCACGTGATCAGTGCATGACCAGGCACGTGATCAGTGTATGTCAGCCACGTGATCAGTGCATGATAGCCACGTGATCAGTGCATGATCAGTCACGTGATCAGTGCATGATCAGCCACGTGATGAGTGCATGATCAGCCACATGATCAGTGCATGATCAATTACGTGATCATTGCATGATCAGTCAAGTGACCAGTATATGGTAGCTACGTGATCATTGCCAGATCAGCCACGTGAGCAGTGCATGATAGCCACGTGATCAGTGCATGATCAGCCATGTGATCAGTGCATGATCAGTCACGTGATCAGTGCATGGTCAGTCATGTGATCAGTGCATGATCAGCCACGTGATCAGTGCATGATCAGTCACGTGATCAGTGCATGGTCAGTCACGTGATCAGTGCATGATCAGCCACGTGATCAGTGCATAATCAGTCACGTGATCAGTGCATGGTCAGTCACGTGATCAGTGCATGATCATCCATATGATCAGTGCATGTGGAGTCATGTAGTCAATGCATGATAGCCCGTGATCAGTGCATGATCAGTCCCGTGATGAGTGTATGATCAGCCACGTGATCAGTGCAAGATAGCTACGTGATCAGTGCATGATCAGTTACGTGATCAGTGCATGATCAGTCACGTGATCGGTGTGTGATCAGCCATGTGGACAGTGCATGCTCAGTCACGTGATCAGGGCCTGCTGAGCTGCGTGATTACTGTCTGCTCATCTGCTTGACAATTTCCAGCTGAGCTGCACGATTCCTGCCTGTCATCTCCTTGACAATTGCCACCTGTGCTACGTAATTCCTGCCTGCTCATCTACTTGATTATTGCCAGCTGAGCAGCATGATTTCTCAGAGCTGAGTTCCATGATTATAGCCTGCTGACTGATTCCTGCCTACTCAGCTCTATGTTCATTGCCTCCAGAGGCACATGATCAGTGTGTGACACCAAACATGATCAGCACATGATCAGTCACATGATCAATGCATGATAAGCCACGTGATCAGTGCATGATCAGTTATGTGATCAGTGCATGATCAGTCATGTGACCAGTACATGGTAGTTGCGTGATCATTGCATGATCAGACACGTGATCAGTGCATGGTAGACACGTGAACAGTGCATGATCAGTCACGTGATCAGTGCATGATCAGTCACGTGATCAGTGCATGATCAATTACCTGATCAGTGCATGATCAGTCACGTGACCAGTGCATGGTAGCTACGTGATCATTGCATGATCAGCCACGTGAGCAGTGCATGATAGCCACGTGATCAGTGCATGATCAGCCACGTGATCAGTGCATGATCAGTCACGTGATCAGTGCATGATCAGCCACGTGATCAGTGCATGATCAGTCACGTGACCAGTGCATGGTAGCTAAGTGATCATTGCATGATCAGCCACGTGATCAGTGCATGATAGCCCCGTGATCAGAGCATGATCAGTCACATGATCAGTGTGTGATCAGCCACGTGATCAGTGCATAATATCAGTGCATGATAGCCACGTGATCAGTGCATGATCAGTCACGTGATCAGTGCATGATCAGCCACGTGATCAGTGCATGATCAGCCACGTGATCAGTGCATGATCAGTCACGTGATCAGTGCATGATCAGCCACCTGATCAGTGAATGATCAGTCACGTGACGAGTACATTGTAGCTACGTGATCATTGCATGATCAGCCACGTGATCTGTGCATGTTAGCCACGTGATCAGTGCATGATCAGTCACGTAATACATGTGTGATCAGCCACGTGATCAGTGCATGATATCCACGTGATCAATGCAGGATAGCCACGTGATCACTTCATGATTAGTCACGTGATCTGTAAATGATCAGTCACGTGATACGTGTCTGATCAGCCACGTGATCAGTGCATGATAAGCCACGTGATCAGTGCAGGATCAATTACATGACCAGTGCATGATTAGTCACGAGACCATTACATGGTTGCTACGTGATCGTTGCATGATCAGCCACGTGAGCAGAGCATGATAGCCACATGATCAGTGCATTATCAGTCACATGATCAGTACATGATCAGTCACGTGAACAGTGCATGATCATTTACGTGATCTGTGCATGATCAGTCACGTCACCAGTATATGGTAGCTTCGTGATCATTCCATGAAAAACCACGTGAGCAGTGCATGATAGCCACGTGATGTGTGCATGATGAGTTACGTGAGCAGTGTATGATAAGCCACGTGATCAGTGCATGAGTGCCACGTGATCCGTGCATGATATTTCACGTGACAGGTGTGTGATCAGCCACGTGAGCAGTGCATGTTCAGCCACGTATTCAGTGCATGATAGCCACGTGATCAGTGCATGATCAGTTACGTGAGCAGTGTATGATCAGCCACGTGATCAGTGC
Organism: Bos javanicus; assembly: GCF_032452875.1. Classification (NCBI taxonomy): domain Eukaryota; kingdom Metazoa; phylum Chordata; class Mammalia; order Artiodactyla; family Bovidae; genus Bos; species Bos javanicus. The sequence goes on from NW_026893757.1 coordinate 328,499, forward strand.
ATGGTCAGACACGTGAACACTGTATGATCAGCCACGTGATCAGTGCATGATATCCAAGTGATCAGTGAATGATTAATCACGTGATCGGTGTATGAGCCGCCACGTGAACAGTGCATACTCAGTCACGTGATCAGGGCCTGCTGAGCTGCATATTTACTGTCTGCTCAATTGCTTGACAATTGCCAGGTGAGCTGCACGATTCCTGCCTGTCATCTGCTTGACAATTGCCAGCTCTGCTGTGTAATTCCTACCTGCTCAGCTGCTTGATTATTGCCAGCTGAGCAGCGTGATTCCTCACAGCTGAGTTCCATGATTATTGCCTGCTGACTGTATGATTCGTGCCTACTCAGCTCTTTGTTTATTGCCTCCAGAGGCACATGATCAGTGTATGATAGCAAACATGATCAGCGCATGATCAGTCACATGATCAGCGCCATTAAGTCACGTGATGACTACATGATAGTCATGTGATCAGTCCATGCTCAGTCACGGTATCAGTGCATGATAAGCCACGTGATCAGTGCATGATCTGTCACATGATTAGTGTATGATCATCCACGTGATCAGTGCATGGGCAGTCATGTGATCAGTGCATGATATAGACGTGATCACTGCATGATCAGTCTCGTGATCAGTGCATGATAGCCACGTGATCAGTGCATGATCAGTCACCTGATGGGTGTATGATCATTCAAGTGACCTGTACATGGTAGCTATATGATCATTGCATGATCAGCCACGTGAGTAGTGCATGATAGCCACGTGATCACTGCATGATCAGTCACGTGATCAGTGCATGATCAGTCATGTGACCAGTACATGGTAGCTGTGTGATCATTGCATGATCAGCCACGTGAGCAGTGCATGATCAGCCACGTGATCAGTGCATGATCAGCCACGTGATCAGTGCATGATCAGCCACGTGATCAGTGCATGATCAGCCACGTGATCAGTGCATGACCAGCCACGTGATCAGTGCATGATAGCCACGTGATCAGTGCATGATCAGTCACGTGATCAGTGCATGATCAGCCACGTGATCAGTGCATGATCAGCCACGTGATCAGTGCATGATCAATTACGTGATCAGTGCATGATCAGTCAAGTGACCAGTATATGGTAGCTACGTGATCATTGCCAGATCAGCCACGTGAGCAGTGCATGATAGCCACGTGATCAGTGCATGATCAGCCATGTGATCAGTGCATGATCAGTCACGTGATCAGTGCATGGTCAGTCATGTGATCAGTGCATGATCAGCCATGTGATCAGTGCATGATCAGTCACGTGATCAGTGCATGATCAGTCACGTGATCAGTGCATGATCAGCCACGTGATCAGTGCATAATCAGTCACGTGATCAGTGCATGGTCAGTCACGTGATCAGTGCATGATCATCCATATGATCAGTGCATGTGGACTCATGTAGTCAATGCATGATAGCGCCGTGATCAGTGCATGATCAGTCCCGTGATGAGTGTATGATCAGCCAAGTGATCAGTGCAAGATAGCTACGTGATCAGTGCATGATCAGTCACGTGATCAGTGCATGATCAGTCACGTGATCAGTGTGTGATCAGCCACGTGAACAGTGCATGCTCATTAACGTGATCAGGGCCTGCTGAGCTGCGTGATTACTGTCTGCTCATCTGCTTGACAATTGCCAGCTGAGCTGCACGATTCCTGCCTGTCATCTGCTTGACAATTGCCACCTGTGCTACGTAATTCCTGCCTGCTCAGCTACTTGATTATTGCCAGCTGAGCAGCATGATTTCTCAGAGCTGAGTTCCATGATTATTGCCTGCTGACTGATTCCTGCCTACTCAGCTCTTTGTTCATTGCCTCCAGAGGCACATGATCAGTGTATGACACCAAACATGATCAGCACATGATCAGTCACATGATCAGTGCATGATAAGCCACGTGATCAGTGCATGATCAATTACGTGATCAGTGCATGATCAGTCATGTGACCAGTACATGGTAGCTGCGTGATCAGTGCATGATCAGCCACGTGATCAGTGCATGATCAGTCACGTGATCAGTGCATGATCAGCCACGTGATCAGTGCATGATCAGTCACGTGATCAGTGCATGGTAGCTACGTGATCAGTGCATGATCAGCCACGTGATCAGTGCATGATAGCCACGTGATCAGTGCATGATCAGTCACGTGATACATGTGTGATCAGCCACGTGATCAGTGCATGATATCCACGTGATCAGTGCATGATAGCCACGTGATCAGTGCATGATTAGTCACGTGATCAGTGCATGATCAGTCACGTGATACGTGTGTGATCAGCCACCGGATCAGTGCATGATGAGCCACGTGATCAGTGCAGGATCAATTACGTGATCAGTGCATGATCAGTCACGTGACCAGTACATGGTTGCTACGTGATCGTTGCATGATCAGCCACGTGAGCAGAGCATGATAGCCACGTGATCAGTGCATGATCAGTCACGTGATCAGTACATGATCAGTCACGTGAAGAGTGCATGATCATTTACGTGATCTGTGCATGATCAGTCACGTGACCAGTATATGGTAGCTTCGTGATCATTCCATGACGAACCACGTGAGCAGTGCATGATAGCCACGTGATGTGTGCATGATGAGTTACGTGAGCAGTGTATGATCAGCCACGTGATCAGTGCATGAGTGCCACGTGATCAGTGCATGATATGTCACGTGACAGGTGTGTGATCAGCCACGTGAACAGTGCATGTTCAGCCACGTGATCAGTGCATGATAGCCACGTGATCAGTGCATGATCAGTTACGTGAGCAGTGTATGATCAGCCACGTGATCAGTGCATGGTCAGACACGTGAACAGTGTATGATCAGCCACGTGATCAGTGCATGATATCCAAGTGATCAGTGCATGATCAATCACGTGATCAGTGTATGATCAGCCACGTGAACAGTGCATGCTCAGTCACGTGATCAGGGACTGCTGAGCTGCGTGATTACTGTCTGCTCATCTGCTTGACAACTGCCAGCTGAGCTGCACGATTCCTGCCTGTCATCTGCTTGACAATTGCCAGCTGGGCTGCGTAATTCCTGCCTGCTCAGCTGCTTGATTATTGCCAGCTGAGCAGCATGATTCCTCACAGCTGAGTTCCATGATTATTGCCTGCTGACTGTTTGATTCGTGCCTAGTCAGCTCTTTGTTTATTGCCTCCAGAGGCACATGATCAGTGTATGATAGCAAACATGATCAGCGCATGATCATTCACATGATCAGCGCCATTAAGTCACGTGATCACTACATGATAGTCATGTGATCAGTCCATGCTCAGTCACGGTATCAGTGCATGATCAGCCACGTGATCAGTGCATGATCTGTCACATGATTACTGTATGATCATCCACGTGATCAGTGCATGGGCAGTCATGTGATCAGTGGATGATATAGACGTTATCAGTGCATGATCATTCTCGTGATCAGTGCATGATAGCCACGTGATCAGTGCATGATCAGTCACCTGATGGGTGTATGATCATTCACATGACCTGTACATGGTAGCTACATGATCATTGCATGATCAGCCACGTGAGTAGTGCATGATAGCCACGTGATCACTGCATGATCAGTCACGTGATCAGTGCATGATCAGTCATGTGACCAGTACATGGTAGCTGCGTGATCATGCATGATCAGCCACGTGAGCAGTGCATGATAGCCACGTGATCAGTGCATGATCAGACACGTGATCAGTGCATGATCAGTCACGTGATCAGTGCATGATCAGCCACGTGATCAGTGCATGATCAGGCACGTGATCAGTGTATGTCAGCCACGTGATCAGTGCATGATAGCCACGTGATCAGTGCATGATCAGTCACGTGATCAGTGCATGATCAGTCACGTGATCAGTGCATGATCAGCCACGTGATCAGTGCATGATCAGCCACGTGATCAGTGCATGATCAATTACGTGATCAGTGCATGATCAGTCACGTGATCAGTACATGGTAGCTACGTGATCAGTGCATGATCAGCCACGTGATCAGTGCATGATAGCCACGTGATCAGTGCATGATCAGCCACGTGATCAGTGCATGATCAGTCACGTGATCAGTGCATGATCAGTCACGTGATCAGTGCATGATCAGTCACGTGATCGGTGTATGATCAGCCACGTGAACAGTGCATGCTCAGTCACGTGATCAGGGCCTGCTGAGCTGCGTGATTACTGTCTGCTCATCTGCTTGACAATTGCCAGCTGAGCTGCACGATTCCTGCCTGTCATCTGCTTGACAATTGCCACCTGTGCTGCGTAATTCCTGCCTGCTCATCTACTTGATTATTGCCAGCTGAGCAGCATGATTTCTCAGAGCTGAGTTCCATGATTATAGCCTGCTGACTGATTCCTGCCTACTCAGCTCTTTGTTCATTGCCTCCAGAGGCACATGATCAGTGTATGACACCAAACATGATCAGCACATGATCAGTCACATGATCAGTGCATGATAAGCCACGTGATCAGTGCATGATCAATTATGTGATCAGTGCATGATCAGTCATGTGACCAGTGCATGGTAGCTGCGTGATCATTGCATGATCAGCCACGTGAGCAGTGCATGATAGCCACGTGATCAGTGCATGATCAGTCACGTGATCAGTGCATGATCAGTCACGTGATCAGTGCATGATCAATCACGTGATCAGTGCATGATCAGTCACGTGATCAGTGCATGGTAGCTACGTGATCATTGCATGATCAGCCACGTGATCAGTGCATGATAGCCACGTGATCAGTGCATGATCAGCCACGTGATCAGTGCATGATCAGTCACGTGATCAGTGCATGATCAGCCACGTGATCAGTGCATGATCAGTCACGTGATCAGTGCATGATCAGTCACGTGATCAGTGCATGATCAGTTACGTGATCAGTGCATGATCAGTCACGTGATCAGTGCATGATAGCTGCGTGATCAGTGCATGATCAGCCACGTGATCAGTGCATGATAGCCACGTGATCAGTGCATGATCAGCCACGTGATCAGTGCATGATCAGTCACGTGATCAGTGCATGATCAGCCACGTGATCAGTGCATGATCAGTCACGTGACCAGTACATGGTAGCTACGTGATCATTGCATGATCAGCCACGTGATCAGTGCATGATAGCCACGTGATCAGTGCATGATCAGTCACGTGATACATGTGTGATCAGCCACGTGATCAGTGCATGATATCCACGTGATCAGTGCATGATAGCCACGTGATCAGTGCATGATTAGTCACGTGATCAGTGCATGATCAGTCACGTGATACGTGTGTGATCAGCCACGTGATCAGTGCATGATGAGCCACGTGATCAGTGCAGGATCAATTACGTGATCAGTGCATGATCAGACACGTGACCAGTACATGGTTGCTACGTGATCGTTGCATGATCAGCCACGTGAGCAGAGCAAGATAGCCACGTGATCAGTGCATTATCAGTCACGTGAACAGTACATGATCAGTCACGTGAACAGTGCATGATCATTTACGTGATCTGTGCATGATCAGTCACGTGACCAGTATATGGTAGCTACGTGATCATTCCATGACGAACCACGTGAGCAGTGCATGATAGCCACGTGATGTGTGCATGATGAGTTACGTGAGCAGTGTATGATCAGCCACGTGATCAGTGCATGAGTGCCACGTGATCAGTGCATGATATGTCACGTGACAGGTGTGTGATCAGCCACGTGAACAGTGCATGTTCAGCCACGTGATCAGTGCATGATAGCCACGTGATCAGTGCATGATCAGTTACGTGAGCAGTGTATGATCAGCCACGTGATCAGTGCATGGTCAGACACGTGAACAGTGTATGATCAGCCACGTGATCAGTGCATGATATCCAAGTGATCAGTGCATGATCAATCACGTGATCAGTGTATGATCAGCCACGTGAACAGTGCATGCTCAGTCACGTGATCAGGGCCTGCTGAGCTGCGTGTTTACTGTCTGCTCATCTGCTTGACAATTGCCAGCTGAGCTGCACGATTCCTGCCTGTCATCTGCTTGACAATTGCCAGCTGTGCTGCGTAATTCCTGCCTGCTCAGCTGCTTGATTATTGCCAGCTGAGCAGCGTGATTCCTCACAGCTGAGTTCCATGATTATTGCCTGCTGACTGTATGATTCGTGCCTACTCAGCTCTTTGTTTATTGCCTCCAGACTCACATGATCAGTGTATGATAGCAAACATGATCAGCGCATGATCAGTCACATGATTACTCTATGATCATCCACGTGATCAGTGCATGATCAGTCATGTGATCAGTGCATGATCAGACGTGATCAGTGCATGATCAGCCACGTGATCAGTGCATGATAGCCACGTGATCAGTGCATGATCAGTCACGTGATCAGTGCATGATCAGTCACGTGATCAGTGCATGGTAGCTACGTGATCATTGCATGATCAGCCACGTGATCAGTGCATGATAGCCACGTGATCAGTGCATGATCAGTCACGTGATCAGTGCATGATCAGTCCGTGACCAGTACATGGTAGCTGCGTGATCATGCATGATCAGCCACGTGAGCAGTGCATGATAGCCACGTGATCAGTGCATGATCAGTCACGTGATCAGTGCATGATCAGTCACGTGATCAGTGCATGATCAGCCACGTGATCAGTGCATGATCAGGCACGTGATCAGTGTATGTCAGCCACGTGATCAGTGCATGATAGCCACGTGATCAGTGCATGATCAGTCACGTGATCAGTGCATGATCAGTCACGTGATCAGTGCATGATCAGCCACGTGATCAGTGCATGATCAGCCACGTGATCAGTGCATGATCAATCACGTGATCAGTGCATGATCAGTCACGTGATCAGTGCATGATAGCTACGTGATCAGTGCATGATCAGCCACGTGATCAGTGCATGATAGCCACGTGATCAGTGCATGATCAGCCACGTGATCAGTGCATGATCAGTCACGTGATCAGTGCATGATCAGTCACGTGATCAGTGCATGATCAGTCACGTGATCAGTGTGTGATCAGCCACGTGAACAGTGCATGCTCAGTCACGTGATCAGGGCCTGCTGAGCTGCGTGATTACTGTCTGCTCATCTGCTTGACAATTGCCAGCTGAGCTGCACGATTCCTGCCTGTCATCTGCTTGACAATTGCCACCTGTGCTGCGTAATTCCTGCCTGCTCATCTACTTGATTATGGCCAGCTGAGCAGCATGATTTCTCAGAGATGAGTTCCATGATTATAGCCTGCTGACTGATTCCTGCCTACTCAGCTCTATGTTCATTGCCTTCAGAGGCACATGATCAGTGTATGACACCAAACATGATCAGCACATGATCAGTCACATGATCAGTGCATGATAAGCCACGTGATCAGTGCATGATCAGTTATGTGATCAGTGCATGATCAGTCACGTGATCAGTGCATGGTAGCTGCGTGATCAGTGCATGATCAGCCACGTGATCAGTGCATGATAGCCACGTGATCAGTGCATGATCAGTCACGTGATCAGTGCATGATCAGTCACGTGATCAGTGCATGATCAGTCACGTGATCAGTGCATGATCAGTCACGTGATCAGTGCATGATCAGCCACGTGATCAGTGCATGATCAGGCACGTGATCAGTGCATGATCAGCCACGTGATCAGTGCATGATAGCCACGTGATCAGTGCATGATCAGTCACGTGATCAGTGCATGATCAGCCACGTGATCAGTGCATGATCAGTCACGTGATCAGTGCATGATCAGCCACGTGATCAGTGCATGATCAGTCACGTGATCAGTGCATGATAGCCACGTGATCAGTGCATGATCAGCCACGTGATCAGTGCATGATCAGTCACGTGATCAGTGCATGATCAGCCACGTGATCAGTGCATGATCAGCCACGTGATCAGTGCATGATCAGTCACGTGATCAGTGCATGATCAGCCACGTGATCAGTGCATGATCAGTCACGTGATCAGTGCATGATCAGCCACGTGATCAGTGCATGATATCAGTGCATGATAGCCACGTGATCAGTGCATGATCAGTCACGTGACCAGTATATGGTAGCTCCGTGATCATGCCATGACGAGCCACGTGATCAGTGCATGATAGCCACGTGATGTGTGCATGATCAGTTACGTGAGCAGTGTATGATCAGCCACGTGATCAGTGCATGAGTGCCACGTGATCAGTGCATGATATGTCACGTGACAGTGTGTGATCAGCCACGTGATCAGTGCATGATCAGCCACGTGATCAGTGCATGATAGCCACGTGATCAGTGCATGATCAGTTACGTGAGCAGTGTATGATCAGCCACGTGATCAGTGCATGGTCAGACACGTGAACAGTGTATGATCAGCCACGTGATCAGTGCATGATATCCAAGTGATCAGTGCATGATCAATCACGTGATCAGTGTATGATCAGCCACGTGAACAGTGCATGCTCAGTCACGTGATCAGGGCCTGCTGAGCTGCGTGATTACTGTCTGCTCATCTGCTTGACAATTGCCAGCTGAGCTGCACGATTCCTGCCTGTCATCTGCTTGACAATTGCCAGCTGTGCTGCGTAATTCCTGCCTGCTCAGCTGCTTGATTATTGCCAGCTGAGCAGCATGATTCCTCACAGCTGTGTTCCAAGATTATTGCCTGCTGACTGTTTGATTCGTGCCTACTCAGCTCTTTGTTTATTGCCTCCAGAGGCACATGATCAGTGTATGATAGCAAACATGATCAGCGCATGATCAGTCACATGGCTAGCGCCATTAAGTCAAGTGATCACTACATGATAGTCATGTGATCAGTCCATGCTCAGTCACGGTATCAGTGCATGATCAGCCACGTGATCAGTGCATGATCTGTCACATGATTAGTGTATGATCATCCACGTGATCAGTGCATGGGCAGTCATGTGATCAGTGGATGATATAGACGTGATCAGTGCATGATCAGTCTCGTGATCACTGCATGATAGCCACGTGATCAGTGCATGATCAGTCACCTGATGGGTGTATGATCATTCACATGACCTGTACATGGTAGCTACATGATCATTGCATGATCAGCCACGTGAGTAGTGCACGATAGCCACGTGATCAGTGCATGATCAGTCACGTGATCAGTGCATGATCAGTCATCTGACCAGTACATGGTAGCTGTGTGATCATTGCCTGATCAGCCAACTGAGCAGTGCATGATAGCCACGTGATCAGTGCATGATCATACACGAGATCAGTGCATGATCAGTCACGTGATCAGTGCATGATCAGCCACGTGATCAGTGCATGATCAGGCACGTGATCAGTGTATGTCAGCCACGTGATCAGTGCATGATAGCCACGTGATCAGTGCATGATCAGTCACGTGATCAGTGCATGATCAGCCACGTGATCAGTGCATGATCAGCCACGTGATCAGTGCATGATCAGTTACGTGATCAGTGCATGATCAGTCACGTGACCAGTACATGTAGCTACGTGATCATTGCATGATCAGCCACGTGATCAGTGCATGATAGCCACGTGATCAGTGCATGATCAGCCACGTGATCAGTGCATGATCAGTCACGTGATCAGTGCATGATAGCTACGTGATCAGTGCATGATCAGCCACGTGATCAGTGCATGATAGCCACGTGATCAGTGCATGATCAGTCACGTGATCAGTGTGTGATCAGCCACGTGATCAGTGCATGATATCAGTGCATGATAGCCACGTGATCAGTGCATGATCAGTCACGTGATCAGTGCATGATCAGCCACGTGATCAGTGCATGATCAGCCACGTGATCAGTGCATGATCAGTCACGTGATCAGTGCATGATCAGCCACGTGATCAGTGCATGATCAGTCACGTGACAGTACATGTAGCTACGTGATCATTGCATGATCAGCCACGTGATCAGTGCATGATAGCCACGTGATCAGTGCATGATCAGTCACGTGATACATGTGTGATCAGCCACGTGATCAGTGCATGATATCCACGTGATCAGTGCATGATAGCCACGTGATCAGTGCATGATTAGTCACGTGATCAGTGCATGATCAGTCACGTGATACGTGTGTGATCAGCCACGTGATCAGTGCATGATGAGCCACGTGATCAGTGCAGGATCAATTACGTGATCAGTGCATGATCAGTCACGTGACCAGTACATGGTTGCTACGTGATCGTTGCATGATCAGCCACGTGAGCAGAGCATGATAGCCACGTGATCAGTGCATGATCAGTCACGTGATCAGTACATGATCAGTCACGTGAACAGTGCATGATCATTTACGTGATCTGTGCATGATCAGTCACGTGACCAGTATATGGTAGCTTCGTGATCATTCCATGACAGCCACGTGAGCAGTGCATGATAGCCACGTGATGTGTGCATGATGAGTTACGTGAGCAGTGTATGATCAGCCACGTGATCAGTGCATGAGTGCCACGTGATCAGTGCATGATATGTCACGTGACAGGTGTGTGATCAGCCACGTGAACAGTGCATGTTCAGCCACGTGATCAGTGCATGATAGCCACGTGATCAGTGCATGATCAGTTACGTGAGCAGTGTATGATCAGCCACGTGATCAGTGCATGGTCAGACACGTGAACAGTGTATGATCAGCCACGTGATCAGTGCATGATATCCAAGTGATCAGTGCATGATCAATCACGTGATCAGTGTATGATCAGCCACGTGAACAGTGCATGCTCAGTCACGTGATCAGGGCCTGCTGAGCTGCGTGATTACTGTCTGCTCATCTGCTTGACAATTGCCAGCTGAGCTGCACGATTCCTGCCTGTCATCTGCTTGACAATTGCCAGCTGTGCTGCGTAATTCCTGCCTGCTCAGCTGCTTGATTATTGCCAGCTGAGCAGCATGATTCCTCACAGCTGAGTTCCATGATTATTGCCTGCTGACTGTATGATTCGTGCCTACTCAGCTCTTTGTTTATTGCCTCCAGAGGCACATGATCAGTGTATGATAGCAAACATGATCAGCGCATGATCAGTCACATGATCAGCGCCATTAAGTCACGTGATCACTACATGATAGTCATGTGATCAGTCCATGCTCAGTCACGGTATCAGTGCATGATCAGCCACGTGATCAGTGCATGATCTGTCACATGATTAGTGTATGATCATCCACGTGATCAGTGCATGGGCAGTCATGTGATCAGTGCATGATATAGACGTGATCAGTGCATGATCAGTCTCGTGATCAGTGCATGATAGCCACGTGATCAGTGCATGATCAGTCACCTGATGGGTGTATGATCATTCACGTGACCTGTACATGGTAGCTACATGATCATTGCATGATCAGCCACGTGAGTAGTGCATGATAGCCACGTGATCACTGCATGATCAGTCACGTGATCAGTGCATGATCAGTCATGTGACCAGTACATGGTAGCTGCGTGATCATTGCATGATCAGCCACGTGAGCAGTGCATGATAGCCACGTGATCAGTGCATGATCAGTCACGTGATCAGTGCATGATCAGTCACGTGATCAGTGCATGATCAGCCACGTGATCAGTGCATGATCAGGCACGTGATCAGTGCATGATCAGCCACGTGATCAGTGCATGATAGCCACGTGATCAGTGCATGATCAGTCACGTGATCAGTGCATGATCAGCCACGTGATCAGTGCATGATCAGCCACGTGATCAGTGCATGATCAATTACGTGATCAGTGCATGATCAGTCACGTGACCAGTACATGGTAGCTACGTGATCAGTGCATGATCAGCCACGTGATCAGTGCATGATAGCCACGTGATCAGTGCATGATCAGCCACGTGATCAGTGCATGATCAGTCACGTGATCAGTGCATGATCAGTCACGTGATCAGTGCATGATCAGCCACGTGATCAGTGCATGATCAGTCACGTGATCAGTGCATGATCAGTCACGTGATCAGTGCATGATCAGCCACGTGATCAGTGCATGATCAGTCACGTGATCAGTGCATGATCAGTCACGTGATCAGTGCATGATCAGCCACGTGATCAGTGCATGTGGAGTCATGTAGTCAGTGCATGATAGCCCGTGATCAGTGCATGATCAGTCCCGTGATCAGTGTATGATCAGCCACGTGATCAGTGCATGATAGCCACGTGATCAGTGCATGATCAGTCACATGATCAGTGCATGATCAGTCACGTGATCAGTGTGTGATCAGCCACGTGAACAGTGCATGCTCAGTCACGTGATCAGGGCCTGCTGAGCTGCGTGATTACTGTCTGCTCATCTGCTTGACAATTGCCAGCTGAGCTGCACGATTCCTGCCTGTCATCTGCTTGACAATTGCCACCTGTGCTGCGTAATTCCTGCCTGCTCATCTACTTGATTATTGCCAGCTGAGCAGCATGATTTCTCAGAGCTGAGTTCCATGATTATAGCCTGCTGACTTATTCCTGCCTACTCAGCTCTTTGTTCATTGCCTCCAGAGGCACATGATCAGTGTATGACACCAAACATGATCAGCACATGATCAGTCACATGATCAGTGCATGATAAGCCACGTGATCAGTGCATGATCAATTACGTGATCGTGCATGATCAGTCATGTGACCAGTACATGGTAGCTGCGTGATCAGTGCATGATCAGCCACGTGATCAGTGCATGATCAGTCACGTGATCAGTGCATGATCAGCCACGTGATCAGTGCATGATCAGTCACGTGACCAGTGCATGGTAGCTACGTGATCAGTGCATGATCAGCCACGTGATCAGTGCATGATAGCCACGTGATCAGTGCATGATCAGTCACGTGATACATGTGTGATCAGCCACGTGATCAGTGCATGATATCCACGTGATCAGTGCATGATAGCCACGTGATCAGTGCATGATTAGTCACGTGATCAGTGCATGATCAGTCACGTGATACGTGTGTGATCAGCCACAGGATCAGTGCGTGATGAGCCATGTGATCAGTGCAGGATCAATTACGTGATCAGTGCATGATCAGTCACGTGACCAGTACATGGTTGCTACGTGATCCTTGCATGATCAGCCACGTGAGCAGAGCATGATAGCCACGTGATCAGTGCATTATCAGTCACGTGATCAGTACATGATCAGTCACTTGAACAGTGCATGATCATTTACGTGATCTGTGCATGATCAGTCACGTGACCAGTATATGGTAGCTTCGTGATCATTCCTTGACGAACCACGTGAGCAGTGCATGATAGCCACGTGATGTGTGCATGATGAGTTACGTGAGCAGTGTATGATCAGCCACGTGATCAGTGCATGAGTGCCACGTGATCAGTGCATGATATGTCACGTGACAGGTGTGTGATCAGCCACGTGAACAGTGCATGTTCAGCCACGTGATCAGTGCATGATAGCCACGTGATCAGTGCATGATCAGTTACGTGAGCAGTGTATGATCAGCCACGTGATCAGTGCATGGTCAGACACGTGAACAGTGTATGATCAGCCACGTGATCAGTGCATGATATCCAAGTGATCAGTGCATGATCAATCACGTGATCAGTGTATGATCAGCCACGTGAACAGTGCATGCTCAGTCACGTGATCAGGGCCTGCTGAGCTGCGTGATTACTGTCTGCTCATCTGCTTGACAATTGCCAGCTGAGCTGCACGATTCCTGCCTGTCATCTGCTTGACAATTGCCAGCTGTGCTGCGTAATTCCTGCCTGCTCAGCTGCTTGATTATTGCCAGCTGAGCAGCATGATTCCTCACAGCTGAGTTCCATGATTATTGCCTGCTGACTGTTTGATTCGTGCCTACTCAGCTCTTTGTTTATTGCCTCCAGAGGCACATGATCAGTGTATGATAGCAAACATGATCAGCGCATGATCAGTCACATGATCAGCGCCATTAAGTCACGTGATCACTACATGATAGTCATGTGATCAGTCCATGCTCAGTCACGGTATCAGTGCATGATCAGCCACGTGATCAGTGCATGATCTGTCACATGATTAGTGTATGATCATCCACGTGATCAGTGCATGGGCAGTCATGTGATCAGTGCATGATATAGACGTGATCAGTGCATGATCAGTCTCGTGATCAGTGCATGATAGCCACGTGATCAGTGCATGATCAGTCACCTGATGGGTGTATGATCATTCACGTGACCTGTACATGGTAGCTACATGATCATTGCATGATCAGCCACGTGAGTAGTGCATGATAGCCACGTGATCACTGCATGATCAGTCACGTGATCAGTGCATGATCAGTCATGTGACCAGTACATGGTAGCTGCGTGATCATGCATGATCAGCCACGTGAGCAGTGCATGATAGCCACGTGATCAGTGCATGATCAGTCACGTGATCAGTGCATGATCAGTCACGTGATCAGTGCATGATCAGCCACGTGATCAGTGCATGATCAGGCACGTGATCAGTGTATGTCAGCCACGTGATCAGTGCATGATAGCCACGTGATCAGTGCATGATCAGTCACGTGATCAGTGCATGATCAGTCACGTGATCAGTGCATGATCAGCCACGTGATCAGTGCATGATCAGCCACGTGATCAGTGCATGATCAATTACGTGATCAGTGCATGATCAGTCACGTGATCAGTGCATGATAGCCACGTGATCAGTGCATGATCAGCCACGTGATCAGTGCATGATAGCCACGTGATCAGTGCATGATCAGCCACGTGATCAGTGCATGATCAGTCACGTGATCAGTGCATGATCAGTCACGTGATCAGTGCATGATCAGTCACGTGATCAGTGTATGATCAGCCACGTGAACAGTGCATGCTCAGTCACGTGATCAGGGCCTGCTGAGCTGCGTGATTACTGTCTGCTCATCTGCTTGACAATTGCCAGCTGAGCTGCACGATTCCTGCCTGTCATCTGCTTGACAATTGCCACCTGTGCTGCGTAATTCCTGCCTGCTCATCTACTTGATTATTGCCAGCTGAGCAGCATGATTTCTCAGAGCTGAGTTCCATGATTATAGCCTGCTGACTGATTCCTGCCTACTCAGCTCTTTGTTCATTGCCTCCAGAGGCACATGATCAGTGTATGACACCAAACATGATCAGCACATGATCAGTCACATGATCAGTGCATGATAAGCCACGTGATCAGTGCATGATCAATTATGTGATCAGTGCATGATCAGTCATGTGACCAGTACATGGTAGCTGCGTGATCATTGCATGATCAGCCACGTGAGCAGTGCATGATAGCCACGTGATCAGTGCATGATCAGTCACGTGATCAGTGCATGATCAGTCACGTGATCAGTGCATGATCAATTACGTGATCAGTGCATGATCAGTCACGTGATCAGTGCATGGTAGCTACGTGATCATTGCATGATCAGCCACGTGATCAGTGCATGATAGCCACGTGATCAGTGCATGATCAGCCACGTGATCAGTGCATGATCAGTCACGTGATCAGTGCATGATCAGCCACGTGATCAGTGCATGATCAGTCACGTGATCAGTGCATGATCAGTCACGTGATCAGTGCATGATCAGTTACGTGATCAGTGCATGATCAGTCACGTGATCAGTGCATGGTAGCTGCGTGATCAGTGCATGATCAGCCACGTGATCAGTGCATGATAGCCACGTGATCAGTGCATGATCAGCCACGTGATCAGTGCATGATCAGTCACGTGATCAGTGCATGATCAGCCACGTGATCAGTGCATGATCAGTCACGTGACCAGTACATGGTAGCTACGTGATCATTGCATGATCAGCCACGTGATCAGTGCATGATAGCCACGTGATCAGTGCATGATCAGTCACGTGATACATGTGTGATCAGCCACGTGATCAGTGCATGATATCCACGTGATCAGTGCATGATAGCCACGTGATCAGTGCATGATTAGTCACGTGATCAGTGCATGATCAGTCACGTGATACGTGTGATCAGCCACCACGATCAGTGCATGATGAGCCACGTGATCAGTGCAGGATCAATTACGTGATCAGTGCATGATCAGTCACGTGACCAGTACATGGTTGCTACGTGATCGTTGCATGATCAGCCACGTGAGCAGAGCATGATAGCCACGTGATCAGTGCATGATCAGTCACGTGATCAGTACATGATCAGTCACGTGAACAGTGCATGATCATTTACGTGATCTGTGCATGATCAGTCACGTGACCAGTATATGGTAGCTTCGTGATCATTCCATGACGAGCCACGTGAGCAGTGCATGATAGCCACGTGATGTGTGCATGATGAGTTACGTGAGCAGTGTATGATCAGCCACGTGATCAGTGCATGAGTGCCACGTGATCAGTGCATGATATGTCATGTGACAGGTGTGTGATCAGCCACGTGAACAGTGCATGTTCAGCCACGTGATCAGTGCATGATAGCCACGTGATCAGTGCATGATCAGTTACGTGAGCAGTGTATGATCAGCCACGTGATCAGTGCATGGTCAGACACGTGAACAGTGTATGATCAGCCACGTGATCAGTGCATGATATCCAAGTGATCAGTGCATGATCAATCACGTGATCAGTTTATGATCAGCCACGTGAACAGTGCATGCTCAGTCACGTGATCAGGGCCTGCTGAGCTGCGTGATTACTGTCTGCTCATCTGCTTGACAATTGCCAGCTGAGCTGCACGATTCCTGCCTGTCATCTGCTTGACAATTGCCAGCTGTGCTGTGTAATTCCTGCCTGCTCAGCTGCTTGATTATTGCCAGCTGAGCAGCATGATTCCTCACACCTGAGTTCCATGATTACTGCCTGCTGACTGTATGATTCGTGCCTACTCAGCTCTTTGTTCATTGCCTCCAGAGGCACATGATCAGTGTATGATAGCAAACATGATCAGCGCATGATCAGTCACATGATTACTCTATGATCATCCACGTGATCAGTGCATGATCAGTCATGTGATCAGTGGATGATATAGACGTTATCAGTGCATGATCAGTCACGTGATCAGTGCATGATAGCCACGTGATCAGTGCATGATCAGTCACGTGATCAGTGCATGATCAGTCACGTGACCAGTACATGGTAGCTACATGATCATTGCATGATCAGCCACGTGAGTAGTGCATGATAGCCACGTGATCAGTGCATGATCAGTCACGTGATCAGTGCATGATCAGTCCGTGACCAGTACATGGTAGCTGCGTGATCATGCATGATCAGCCACGTGAGCAGTGCATGATAGCCACGTGATCAGTGCATGATCAGTCACGTGATCAGTGCATGATCAGTCACGTGATCAGTGCATGATCAGCCACGTGATCAGTGCATGATCAGGCACGTGATCAGTGCATGATCAGCCACGTGATCAGTGCATGATAGCCACGTGATCAGTGCATGATCAGTCACGTGATCAGTGCATGATCAGTCACGTGATCAGTGCATGATCAGCCACGTGATCAGTGCATGATCAGCCACGTGATCAGTGCATGATCAATTACGTGATCAGTGCATGATCAGTCACGTGATCAGTGCATGGTAGCTACGTGATCAGTGCATGATCAGCCACGTGATCAGTGCATGATAGCCACGTGATCAGTGCATGATCAGCCACGTGATCAGTGCATGATCAGTCACGTGATCAGTGCATGATCAGTCACGTGATCAGTGCATGATCAGTCACGTGATCAGTGTGTGATCAGCCACGTGAACAGTGCATGCTCAGTCACGTGATCAGGGCCTGCTGAGCTGCGTGATTACTGTCTGCTCATCTGCTTGACAATTGCCAGCTGAGCTGCACGATTCCTGCCTGTCATCTGCTTGACAATTGCCACCTGTGCTGCGTAATTCCTGCCTGCTCATCTGCTTGATTATTGCCAGCTGAGCAGCATGATTTCTCAGAGATGAGTTCCATGATTATAGCCTGCTGACTGATTCCTGCCTACTCAGCTCTTTGTTCATTGCCTCCAGAGGCACATGATCAGTGTATGACACCAAACATGATCAGCACATGATCAGTCACATGATCAGTGCATGATAAGCCACGTGATCAGTGCATGATCAATTATGTGATCAGTGCATGATCAGTCACGTGATCAGTACATGGTAGCTGCGTGATCAGTGCATGATCAGCCACGTGATCAGTGCATGATAGCCACGTGATCAGTGCATGATCAGTCACGTGATCAGTGCATGATCAGTCACGTGATCAGTGCATGATCAGTTACGTGATCAGTGCATGATCAGTCACGTGATCAGTGCATGATCAGCCACGTGATCAGTGCATGATCAGCCACGTGATCAGTGCATGATCAGCCACGTGATCAGTGCATGATAGCCACGTGATCAGTGCATGATCAGTCACGTGATCAGTGCATGATCAGCCACGTGATCAGTGCATGATCAGTCACGTGATCAGTGCATGATCAGCCACGTGATCAGTGCATGATCAGTCACGTGATCAGTGCATGATAGCTACGTGATCAGTGCATGATCAGCCACGTGATCAGTGCATGATAGCCACGTGATCAGTGCATGATCAGCCACGTGATCAGTGCATGATCAGTCACGTGATCAGTGCATGATAGCCACGTGATCAGTGCATGATCAGTCACGTGATCAGTGCATGATCAGCCACGTGATCAGTGCATGATATCAGTGCATGATAGCCACGTGATCAGTGCATGATCAGTCACGTGACCAGTATATGGTAGCTCCGTGATCATTCCATGACGAGCCACGTGATCAGTGCATGATAGCCACGTGATGTGTGCATGATCAGTTACGTGAGCAGAGTATGATCAGCCACGTGATCAGTGCATGAGTGCCACGTGATCAGTGCATGATATGTCACGTGACAGGTGTGTGATCAGCCACGTGAACAGTGCATGTTCAGCCACGTGATCAGTGCATGATAGCCACGTGATCAGTGCATGATCAGTTACGTGAGCAGTGTATGATCAGCCACGTGATCAGTGCATGGTCAGACACGTGAACAGTGTATGATCAGCCACGTGATCAGTGCATGATATCCAAGTGATCAGTGCATGATCAATCACGTGATCAGTGTATGATCAGCCACGTGAACAGTGCATGCTCAGTCACGTGATCAGGGCCTGCTGAGCTGCGTGATTACTGTCTGCTCATCTGCTTGACAATTGCCAGCTGAGCTGCACGATTCCTGCCTGTCATCTGCTTGACAATTGCCAGCTGTGCTGCGTAATTCCTGCCTGCTCAGCTGCTTGATTATTGCCAGCTGAGCAGCATGATTCCTCACAGTTGAGTCCCATGATTATTGCCTGCTGACTGTATGATACGTGCCTACTCAGCTCTTTGTTTATTGCCTCCAGAGGCACATGATCAGTGTATGATAGCAAACATGATCAGCGCATGATCAGTCACATGGCTAGCGCCATTAAGTCACGTGATCACTACATGATAGTCATGTGATCAGTCCATGCTCAGTCACGGTATCAGTGCATGATCAGCCACGTGATCAGTGCATGATCTGTCACATGATTAGTGTATGATCATCCACGTGATCAGTGCATGGGCAGTCATGTGATCAGTGCATGATATAGACGTGATCAGTGCATGATCAGTCTCGTGATCAGTGCATGATAGCCACGTGATCAGTGCATGATCAGTCACCTGATGGGTGTATGATCATTCACGTGACCTGTACATGGTAGCTACATGATCATTGCATGATCAGCCACGTGAGTAGTGCACGATAGCCACGTGATCACTGCATGATCAGTCACGTGATCAGTGCATGATCAGTCATCTGACCAGTACATGGTAGCTGCGTGATCATTGCATGATCAGCCACGTGAGCAGTGCATGATAGCCACGTGATCAGTGCATGATCAGTCACGTGATCAGTGCATGATCAGTCACGTGATCAGTGCATGATCAGCCACGTGATCAGTGCATGACCAGGCACGTGATCAGTGTATGTCAGCCACGTGATCAGTGCATGATAGCCACGTGATCAGTGCATGATCAGTCACGTGATCAGTGCATGATCAGCCACGTGATCAGTGCATGATCAGCCACGTGATCAGTGCATGATCAATTACGTGATCAGTGCATGATCAGTCACGTGACCAGTACATGTAGCTACGTGATTGCATGATCAGCCACGTGATCAGTGCATGATAGCCACGTGATCAGTGCATGATCAGTCACGTGATCAGTGCATGATCAGCCACGTGATCAGTGCATGTCAGTCATGTAGTCAGTGCATGATAGCCCGTGATCAGTGCATGATCAGTC
The DNA here is from genome assembly GCF_032452875.1 of Bos javanicus. NCBI lineage: Eukaryota > Metazoa > Chordata > Mammalia > Artiodactyla > Bovidae > Bos > Bos javanicus. The sequence goes on from NW_026893757.1 coordinate 348,711, forward strand.
CCGTGATCAGTGTATGATCAGCCACGTGATCAGTGCATGATAGCCACGTGATCAGTGCATGATCAGTCACGTGATCAGTGCATGATCAGTCACGTGATCAGTGTGTGATCAGCCACGTGAACAGTGCATGCTCAGTCACGTGATCAGGGCCTGCTGAGCTGCGTGATTACTGTCTGCTCATCTGCTTGACAATTGCCAGCTGAGCTGCACGATTCCTGCCTGTCATCTGCTTGACAATTGCCACCTGTGCTGCGTAATTCCTGCCTGCTCATATACTTGATTATTGCCAGCTGAGCAGCATGATTTCTCAGAGCTGAGTTCCATGATTATTGCCTGCTGACTGATTCCTGCCTACTCAGCTCTTTGTTCATTGCCTCCAGAGGCACATGATCAGTGTATGATACCAAACATGATCAGCACATGATCAGTCACATGATCAGTGCATGATAAGCCACGTGATCAGTGCATGATCAATTATGTGATCAGTGCATGATCAGTCATGTGACCAGTGCATGGTAGCTGCGTGATCATTGCATGATCAGCCACGTGATCAGTGCATGATAGCCACGTGATCAGTGCATGATCAGTCACGTGATCAGTGCATGATCAGTCACGTGATCAGTGCATGATCAGTTACGTGATCAGTGCATGATCAGTCACGTGACCAGTGCATGGTAGCTACGTGATCATTGCATGATCAGCCACGTGATCAGTGCATGATAGCCACGTGATCAGTGCATGATCAGCCACGTGATCAGTGCATGATCAGTCACGTGATCAGTGCATGATCAGCCACGTGATCAGTGCATGATCAGTCACGTGATCAGTGCATGATAGCTACGTGATCAGTGCATGATCAGCCACGTGATCAGTGCATGATAGCCACGTGATCAGTGCATGATCAGTCACGTGATCGTGTGTGATCAGCCACGTGATCAGTGCATGATATCAGTGCATGATAGTCACGTGATCAGTGCATGATCAGTCACGTGATCAGTGCATGATCAGTCACGTGATCAGTGCATGATCAGCCACGTGATCAGTGCATGATCAGCCACGTGATCAGTGCATGATCAGTCACGTGATCAGTGCATGATAGTCACGTGATCAGTGCATGATCAGCCACGTGATCAGTGCATGATAGCCACGTGATCAGTGCATGATCAGTCACGTGATCAGTGTGTGATCAGCCACGTGATCAGTGCATGATATCAGTGCATGATCAGCCACGTGATCAGTGCATGATCAGTCACGTGATCAGTGCATGATAGCTACGTGATCAGTGCATGATCAGCCACGTGATCAGTGCATGATAGCTACGTGATCAGTGCATGATCAGTCACGTGATCATGTGTGATCAGCCACGTGATCAGTGCATGATATCCACGTGATCAGTGCATGATAGCCACGTGATCAGTGCATGATCAGTCACGTGATCAGTGCATGATCAGTCACGTGATATGTGTCTGATCAGCCACGTGATCAGTGCATGATGAGCCACGTGATCAGTGCATGATCAATTACGTGATCAGTGCATGATCAGTCACGTGACCAGTACATGGTTGCTACGTGATCGTTGCATGATCAGCCACGTGAGCAGTGCATGATAGCCACGTGATCAGTGCATGATCAGTCACGTGATCAGTGCATGATCAGTCACGTGATCAGTGCATGATCATTTACGTGATCAGTGCATGATCAGTCACGTGACCAGTATATGGTAGCTACGTGATCATTGCATGATCAGCCACGTGATCAGTGCATGATAGCCACGTGATCAGTGCATGATCAGTTACGTGATCAGTGTATGATCAGCCACGTGATCAGTGCATGAGTGCCACGTGATCAGTGCATGATAGTCACGTGACAGTGTGTGATCAGCCACGTGATCAGTGCATGATCAGCCACGTGATCAGTGCATGATAGCCACGTGATCAGTGCATGATCAGTCACGTGATCAGTGCATGATCAGCCACGTGATCAGTGCATGATCAGACACGTGATCAGTGCATGATCAGCCACGTGATCAGTGCATGATATCCACGTGATCAGTGCATGATCATCACGTGATCAGTGCATGATCAGCCACGTGATCAGTGCATGATCAGCCACGTGATCAGTGCATGATCAGCCACGTGATCAGTGCATGATCAGTCACGTGATCAGTACATGATCAGTCACGTGAACAGTGCATGATCATTTACGTGATCTGTGCATGATCAGTCACGTGACCAGTATATGATAGCTACGTGATCATTCCATGACGAGCCACGTGAGCAGTGCATGATAGAAACGTGATGTGTGCATGATGAGTTACGTGAGCAGAGTATGATCAGCCACGTGATCAGTGCATGAGTGCCACGTGATCAGTGCATGATATGTCACGTGACAGGTGTGTGATCAGCCACGTGATCAGTGCATGTTCAGCCACGTGATCAGTGCATGATAGCCACGTGATCAGTGCATGATCAGTTACGTGAGCAGTGTATGATCAGCCACGTGATCAGTGCATGGTCAGACACGTGAATAGTGTATGATCAGCCACGTTATCATTGCATGATATCCAAGTGATTAGTGCATGGTCAATCACGTGATCAGTGTATGATCAGCCACGTGAACAGTGCATGCTCAGTCACGTGATCAGGGCCTGCTGAGCTGCGTGATTACTGTCTGCTCATCTGCTTGACAATTGCCAGCTGAGCTGCACGATTCCTGCCTGTCATCTGCTTGACAATTGCCACCTGTGCTGCGTTATTCCTGCCTGCTCAGCTGCTTGATTATTGCCAGCTGAGCAGCATGATTCCTCACAGCTGAGTTCCATGATTATTGCCTGCTGACTGATTCGTGCCTACTCAGCTCTTTGTTCATTGCCTCCAGAGGCACATGATCAGTGTATGATAGCAAACATGATCAGCACATGATCAGTCACATGATCAGTGCATGATAAGCCCAGTGATCAGTGCATGATCAGTCATGTGATCAGTGCATGATCAGTCATGTGATCAGTGCATGGTAGCTGCGTGATCAGTGCATGATCAGCCACGTGATCAGTGCATGATAGCCACGTGATCAGTGCATGATCAGTCACGTGATCAGTGCATGATCAGTCACGTGATCAGTGCATGATCAGTCACGTGATCAGTGCATGATCAGTCACGTGATCAGTGCATGATCAGCCACGTGATCAGTGCATGATAGCCACGTGATCAGTGCATGATAGCCACGTGATCAGTGCATGATCAGTCACGTGATCGTGTGTGATCAGCCACGTGATCAGTGCATGATAGCCACGTGATCAGTGCATGATAATTCACGTGATCAGTGCATGATCAGTCACGTGATACGTGTGTGATCAGCCACGTGATCAGTGCATGATAGCCACGTGATCAGTGCATGATCAATTACGTGATCAGTGCATGATCAGTCACGTGACAGTACATGATTGCCACGTGATCAGTGCATGATCAGCCACGTGATCAGTGCATGATAGCCACGTGATCAGTGCATGATCAGCCACGTGATCAGTGCATGATCAGCCACGTGATCAGTGCATGATCAGTCACGTGATCATGTGTGATCAGCCACGTGATCAGTGCATGATAGCCACGTGATCAGTGCATGATCAGTCACGTGATCAGTACATGATCAGTCACGTGAACAGTGCATGATCATTTACGTGATCAGTGCATGATCAGTCACGTGACCAGTACATGGTAGCTACGTGATCATTCCATGACGAGCCACGTGAGCAGTGCATGATAGCCACGTGATGTGTGCATGATCAGTTACGTGAGCAGAGTATGATCAGCCACGTGATCAGTGCATGAGTGCCACGTGATCAGTGCATGATATGTCACGTGACAGGTGTGTGATCAGCCACGTGAACAGTGCATGTTCAGCCACGTGATCAGTGCATGATAGCCACGTGATCAGTGCATGATCAGTTACGTGAGCAGTGTATGATCAGCCACGTGATCAGTGCATGATCAGACACGTGATCAGTGTATGATCAGCCACGTGATCAGTGCATGCTCAGTCACGTGATCAGGGCCTGCTGAGCTGCGTGATTACTGTCTGCTCATCTGCTTGACAATTGCCAGCTGAGCTGCACGATTCCTGCCTGTCATCTGCTTGACAATTGCCAGCTGTGCTGCGTAATTCCTGCCTGCTCAGCTGCTTGATTATTGCCAGCTGAGCAGCATGATTCCTCACACCTGAGTTCCATGATTATTGCCTGCTGACTGTTTGATTCGTGCCTACTCAGCTCTTTGTTTATTGCCTCCAGAGGCACATGATCAGTGTATGATAGCAAACATGATCAGCGCATGATCAGTCACATGATCAGCGCCATTAAGTCACGTGATCACTACATGATAGTCATGTGATCAGTCCATGCTCAGTCACGGTATCAGTGCATGATCAGCCACGTGATCAGTGCATGATCAGCCACGTGATCAGTTCATGATAGCTATGTGATCAGTGCATGATCAGTCACGTGATCAGTGCATGATCAGTCACGTGATCAGTGCATGATCAGCCACGTGATCAGTGCATGATCATCACCTGATGGGTGTATGATCAGTCACGTGACCAGTACATGGTAGCTACATGATCATTGCATGATCAGCCACGTGAGTAGTGCATGATAGCCACGTGATCAGTGCATGATCAGCCACGTGATCAGTGCATGATCAGTCACGTGATCAGTGCATGATCAATTACGTGATCAGTGCATGATCAGTCACGTGACCAGTGCATGGTAGCTACGTGATCAGTGCATGATCAGCCACGTGATCAGTGCATGATAGCCACGTGATCAGTGCATGATCAGTCACGTGATCAGTGCATGATCAGTCACGTGATCAGTGCATGATCGCCACGTGATCAGTGCATGATCAGTCACGTGATCAGTGCATGGTAGCTACGTGATCAGTGCATGATCAGCCACGTGATCAGTGCATGATAGCCACGTGATCAGTGCATGATCAGTTACGTGATCAGTGCATGATCAGCCACGTGATCAGTGCATGATGCCACGTGATCAGTGCATGATCAGTCACGTGATCAGTGTGTGATCAGCCACGTGATCAGTGCATGATCAGCCACGTGATCAGTGCATGATAGCCACGTGATCAGTGCATGATCAGTCACGTGATCAGTGCATGATCAGCCACGTGATCAGTGCATGATCAGACACGTGATCAGTGCATGATCAGCCACGTGATCAGTGCATGATAGCCACGTGATCAGTGCATGATCAGTCACGTGATCAGTGCATGATCAGTCACGTGATCAGTGCATGATCAATTACGTGATCAGTGCATGATCAGTCACGTGACCAGTACATGATAGCTACGTGATCATTGCATGATCAGCCACGTGAGCAGTGCATGATAGCCACGTGATCAGTGCATGATCAGTCACATGATCAGTGCATGATCATCCACGTGATCAGTGCATGATCAGTCACGTGATCAGTGCATGATCAGACGTGATCAGTGCATGATCAGTCACGTGATCAGTGCATGATCAGCCACGTGATCAGTGCATGATAGCCACGTGATCAGTGCATGATAGCCAGTGATCAGTGCATGATCAGTCACGTGATCAGTGCATGATCAGCCACGTGATCAGTGCATGATAGCCACGTGATCAGTGCATGATCAGTCACGTGATCAGTGCATGATAGCCACGTGATCAGTGCATGATCAGTTACGTGATCAGTGTATGATCAGCCACGTGATCAGTGCATGATCAGACACGTGATCAGTGTATGATCAGCCACGTGATCAGTGCATGATATCCACGTGATCAGTGCATGATCATCACGTGATCAGTGTATGATCAGCCACGTGAACAGTGCATGCTCAGTCACGTGATCAGGGCCTGATGAGCTGCATGATTACTGTCTGCTCATCTGCTTGACAATTGCCAGCTGTGCTGCGTAATTCCTGCCTGCTCAGCTGCTTGATTATTGCCAGCTGAGCAGCATGATTCCTCACAGCTGAGTTCCATGATTATTGCCTGCTGACTGTTTGATTCGTGCCTACTCAGCTCTTTGTTTATTGCCTCCAGAGGCACATGATCAGTGTATGATAGCAAACATGATCAGCGCATGATCAGTCACATGATCAGCGCCATTAAGTCACGTGATCACTACATGATAGTCATGTGATCAGTCCATGCTCAGTCACGGTATCAGTGCATGATCAGCCACGTGATCAGTGCATGATCTGTCACATGATTAGTGTATGATCATCCACGTGATCAGTGCATGGGCAGTCATGTGATCAGTGCATGATTAGACGTGATCAGTGCATGATCAGTCTCGTGATCAGTGCATGATAGCCACGTGATCAGTGCATGATCAGTCACCTGATGGGTGTATGATCATTCACGTGACCAGTACATGGTAGCTACATGATCAGTGCATGATCAGCCACGTGATCAGTGCATGATAGCCACGTGATCAGTGCATGATCAGTCACGTGATCAGTGCATGATCAGTCACGTGATCAGTGCATGATCAGCCACGTGATCAGTGCATGATCAGCCACGTGATCAGTGCATGATCAGTCACGTGATCAGTGCATGATAGCTGCGTGATCAGTGCATGATCAGCCACGTGATCAGTGCATGATAGCCACGTGATCAGTGCATGATCAGTCACGTGATCAGTGCATGATCAGTCACGTGATCAGTGCATGATCAGCCACGTGATCAGTGCATGATCAATTACGTGATCAGTGCATGATCAGTCACGTGACCAGTACATGGTAGCTACGTGATCATTGCATGATCAGCCACGTGATCAGTGCATGATAGCCACGTGATCAGTGCATGATCAGTCACGTGATCAGTGCATGATCAGTCACGTGATCAGTGCATGATCAGCCACGTGATCAGTGCATGATCAATTACGTGATCAGTGCATGATCAGTCACGTGACCAGTACATGGTAGCTACGTGATCATTGCATGATCAGCCACGTGATCAGTGCATGATAGCCACGTGATCAGTGCATGATCAGTCACGTGATCAGTGCATGATCAGCCACGTGATCAGTGCATGATCAGTCACGTGATCAGTGCATGATCAGCCACGTGATCAGTGCATGATCAGCCACGTGATCAGTGCATGATCAGCCACGTGATCAGTGCATGATCAGCCACGTGATCAGTGCATGATCAGCCACGTGATCAGTGCATGATCAGTCACGTGAGCAGTGTATGATCAGCCACGTGATCAGTGCATGATATCCAAGTGATCAGTGCATGATCAATCACGTGATCAGTGTATGATCAGCCACGTGAACAGTGCATGCTCAGTCACGTGATCAGGGCCTGCTGAGCTGCGTGATTACTGTCTGCTCATCTGCTTGACAATTGCCAGCTGAGCTGCACGATTCCTGCCTGTCATCTGCTTGACAATTGCCAGCTGTGCTGCGTAATTCCTGCCTGCTCAGCTGCTTGATTATTGCCAGCTGAGCAGCATGATTCCTCACAGCTGAGTTCCATGATTATTGCCTGCTGACTGTTTGATTCGTGCCTACTCAGCTCTTTGTTTATTGCCTCCAGAGGCACATGATCAGTGTATGATAGCAAACATGATCAGCGCATGATCAGTCACATGATCAGCGCCATTAAGTCACGTGATCACTACATGATAGTCATGTGATCAGTCCATGCTCAGTCACGGTATCAGTGCATGATCAGCCACGTGATCAGTGCATGATCTGTCACATGATTAGTGTATGATCATCCACGTGATCAGTGCATGGGCAGTCATGTGATCAGTGCATGATATAGACGTGATCAGTGCATGATCAGTCTCGTGATCAGTGCATGATAGCCACGTGATCAGTGCATGATCAGTCACCTGATGGGTGTATGATCATTCACGTGACCTGTACATGGTAGCTACATGATCATTGCATGATCAGCCACGTGAGTAGTGCATGATAGCCACGTGATCAGTGCATGATCAGTCACGTGATCAGTGCATGATCAGTCATGTGACCAGTACATGGTAGCTGCGTGATCATGCATGATCAGCCACGTGATCAGTGCATGATAGCCACGTGATCAGTGCATGATCAGTCACGTGATCAGTGCATGATCAGTCACGTGATCAGTGCATGATCAGCCACGTGATCAGTGCATGATAGCCACGTGATCAGTGCATGATCAGTCACGTGATCAGTGCATGATCAGTCACGTGATCAGTGCATGATCAGCCACGTGATCAGTGCATGATCAGCCACGTGATCAGTGCATGATCAATTACGTGATCAGTGCATGATCAGTCACGTGACCAGTACATGGTAGCCGTGATCATTGCATGATCAGCCACGTGATCAGTGCATGATAGCCACGTGATCAGTGCATGATCAGCCACGTGATCAGTGCATGATCAGTCACGTGATCAGTGCATGATCAGTCACGTGATCAGTGCATGATCAGCCACGTGATCAGTGCATGTCAGTCATGTGTCAGTGCATGATAGCACGTGATCAGTGCATGATCAGTCCCGTGATCAGTGCATGATCAGCCACGTGATCAGTGCATGATCAGCCACGTGAACAGTGCATGCTCAGTCACGTGATCAGGGCCTGATGAGCTGCGTGATTACTGTCTGCTCATCTGCTTGACAATTGCCAGCTGAGCTGCATGATTCCTGCCTGTCATCTGCTTGACAATTGCCAGCTGTGCTGCGTAATTCCTGCCTGCTCAGCTGCTTGATTATTGCCAGCTGAGCAGCATGATTCCTCACAGCTGAGTTCCATGATTATTGCCTGCTGACTGTTTGATTCGTGCCTACTCAGCTCTTTGTTTATTGCCTCCAGAGGCACATGATCAGTGTATGATAGCAAACATGATCAGCGCATGATCAGTCACATGATCAGTGCCATTAAGTCACGTGATCACTACATGATAGTCATGTGATCAGTCCATGCTCAGTCACGGTATCAGTGCATGATCAGCCACGTGATCAGTGCATGATAGCCACGTGATCAGTGCATGATAGCCACGTGATCAGTGCATGATCAGTCACGTGATCAGTGCATGATCAGCCACGTGATCAGTGCATGATCAGCCACGTGATCAGTGCATGATCAGTCACGTGATCAGTGCATGATCAGTCACGTGATCAGTGCATGATCAGCCACGTGATAGTGCATGATCAGCCACGTGATCAGTGCATGATCAGCCACGTGATCAGTGCATGATAGCCACGTGATCAGTGCATGATCAGTCACGTGATCAGTGCATGATCAGTCACGTGATCAGTGCATGATAGCCACGTGATCAGTGCATGATCAGTCACGTGATCAGTGCATGATCAGCCACGTGATCAGTGCATGATAGCCACGTGATCAGTGCATGATCAGTCACGTGATCAGTGCATGATCAGCCACGTGATCAGTGCATGATCAGCCACGTGATCAGTGCATGATCAGTCACGTGATCAGTGCATGATCATCCACGTGATCAGTGCATGATCAGTCACGTGATCAGTGCATGATCAGACGTGATCAGTGCATGATCAGTCACGTGATCAGTGCATGATAGCCACGTGATCAGTGCATGATCAGTCACGTGATCAGTGCATGATCAGCCACGTGATCAGTGCATGATAGCCACGTGATCAGTGCATGATCAGTCACGTGATCAGTGCATGATCAGCCACGTGATCAGTGCATGATCAGTCACGTGATCAGTGCATGATCAGTCACGTGATCAGTGCATGATCAGCCACGTGATCAGTGCATGATCAGTACGTGATCAGTGCATGATCAGTCACGTGATCAGTGCATGATAGCTACGTGATCAGTGCATGATCAGCCACGTGATCAGTGCATGATAGCCACGTGATCAGTGCATGATCAGTCACGTGATCAGTGCATGATCAGTCACGTGATCAGTGCATGATCAGCCACGTGATCAGTGCATGATAGCCACGTGATCAGTGCATGATCAGTCACGTGATCAGTGCATGATCAGCCACGTGATCAGTGCATGATCAGTCACGTGATCAGTGCATGATCAATTACGTGATCAGTGCATGATCAGTCACGTGACCAGTACATGGTAGCTACGTGATCATTGCATGATCAGCCACGTGAGCAGTGCATGATAGCCACGTGATCAGTGCATGATCAGTTACGTGATCAGTGTATGATCAGCCACGTGATCAGTGCATGAGTGCCACGTGATCAGTGCATGATCAGTCACGTGACAGTGTGTGATCAGCCACGTGATCAGTGCATGATCAGCCACGTGATCAGTGCATGATAGCCACGTGATCAGTGCATGATCAGTTACGTGATCAGTGCATGATCAGCCACGTGATCAGTGCATGATCAGACACGTGATCAGTGCATGATCAGCCACGTGATCAGTGCATGATATCCACGTGATCAGTGCATGATCAGTCACGTGATCAGTGCATGATCAGTCACGTGATCAGTGCATGATCAGCCACGTGATCAGTGCATGATCAGTCACGTGATCAGTGCATGATAGCTACGTGATCATTGCATGATCAGCCACGTGATCAGTGCATGATAGCCACGTGATCAGTGCATGATAGCCACTGATCAGTGCATGATCAGTCACGTGATCAGTGCATGATAGCCACGTGATCAGTGCATGATCAGTCACGTGATCAGTGCATGATCAGCCACGTGATCAGTGCATGATCAGTCACGTGATCAGTGCATGATCAGCCACGTGATCAGTGCATGATCATCCACGTGATCAGTGCATGATCAGCCACGTGATCAGTGCATGATAGCCATGTGATCAGTGCATGATCATCACGTGATCAGTGCATGATCAGCCACGTGATCAGTGCATGATCAGCCACGTGATCAGTGCATGATCAGTCACGTGATCAGTGCATGATCAGTCACGTGACTGGTACATGGTAGCTACGTGATCAGTGCATGATCAGCCACGTGATCAGTGCATGATAGCCACGTGATCAGTGCATGATCAGTCACGTGATCAGTGCATGATCAGTCACGTGATCAGTGCATGATCAGGCACGTGATCAGTGCATGATCAGCCACGTGATCAGTGCATGATAGCCACGTGATCAGTGCATGATCAGTCACGTGATCAGTGCATGATCAGTCACGTGATCAGTGCATGATCAGCCACGTGATCAGTGCATGATCAGCCACGTGATCAGTGCATGATCAATTACGTGATCAGTGCATGATCAGTCACGTGACCAGTGCATGGTAGCTACGTGATCATTGCATGATCAGCCACGTGATCAGTGCATGATAGCCACGTGATCAGTGCATGATCAGTCACGTGATCAGTGCATGATCAGTCACGTGATCAGTGCATGATCAGTCACGTGATCAGTGCATGATCAATTACGTGATCAGTGCATGATCAGTCACGTGATCAGTACATGGTAGCTACGTGATCAGTGCATGATCAGCCACGTGATCAGTGCATGATAGCCACGTGATCAGTGCATGATCAGTCACGTGATCAGTGCATGATCATCCACGTGATCAGTGCATGATCAGTCACGTGATCAGTGCATGATATAGACGTGATCAGTGCATGATCAGCCACGTGATCAGTGCATGATCAGTCACGTGATCAGTGCATGATCAGTCACGTGATCAGTGCATGATCAGCCACGTGATCAGTGCATGATAGCCACGTGATCAGTGCATGATCAGTCACGTGATCAGTGCATGATCAGTCACGTGATCAGTGCATGATCAGCCACGTGATCAGTGCATGATCAGCCACGTGATCAGTGCATGATCAGCCACGTGATCAGTGCATGATCAGTCACGTGATCAGTGCATGATAGCCACGTGATCAGTGCATGATCAGCCACGTGATCAGTGCATGATCAGCCACGTGATCAGTGCATGATCAGCCACGTGATCAGTGCATGATCAGCCACGTGATCAGTGCATGATCAGTCACATGATCAGTGCATGATCAGTCACGTGATCAGTGTATGATCAGCCACGTGAACAGTGCATGCTCAGTCACGTGATCAGGGCCTGCTGAGCTGCGTGATTACTGTCTGCTCATCTGCTTGACAATTGCCAGCTGAGCTGCACGATTCCTGCCTGTCATCTGCTTGACAATTGCCAGCTGTGCTGCGTAATTCCTGCCTGCTCAGCTGCTTGATTATTGCCAGCTGAGCAGCATGATTCCTCACAGCTGAGTTCCATGATTATTGCCTGCTGACTGTTTGATTCGTGCCTACTCAGCTCTTTGTTTATTGCCTCCAGAGGCACATGATCAGTGTATGATAGCAAACATGATCAGCGCATGATCAGTCACATGATCAGCGCCATTAAGTCACGTGATCACTACATGATAGTCATGTGATCAGTCCATGCTCAGTCACGGTATCAGTGCATGATCAGCCACGTGATCAGTGCATGATCTGTCACATGATTAGTGTATGATCATCCACGTGATCAGTGCATGGGCAGTCATGTGATCAGTGCATGATATAGACGTGATCAGTGCATGATCAGTCTCGTGATCAGTGCATGATAGCCACGTGATCAGTGCATGATCAGTCACCTGATGGGTGTATGATCATTCACGTGACCTGTACATGGTAGCTACATGATCATTGCATGATCAGCCACGTGAGTAGTGCATGATAGCCACGTGATCAGTGCATGATCAGTCACGTGATCAGTGCATGATCAGTCACGTGATCAGTGCATGATCAGTCACGTGATCAGTGCATGATCAGCCACGTGATCAGTGCATGATCAGTCACGTGATCAGTGCATGATAGCCACGTGATCAGTGCATGATCAGCCACGTGATCAGTGCATGATAGCCACGTGATCAGTGCATGATCAGCCACGTGATCAGTGCATGATCAGCCACGTGATCAGTGCATGATCAGTCACGTGATCAGTGCATGATCATCCACGTGATCAGTGCATGATCAGTCACGTGATCAGTGCATGATCAGACGTGATCAGTGCATGATCAGTCACGTGATCAGTGCATGATAGCCACGTGATCAGTGCATGATCAGTCACGTGATCAGTGCATGATCAGTCACGTGATCAGTGCATGATAGCTACGTGATCAGTGCATGATCAGCCACGTGATCAGTGCATGATAGCCACGTGATCAGTGCATGATCAGCCACGTGATCAGTGCATGATCAGTCACGTGATCAGTGCATGATCAGCCACGTGATCAGTGCATGATCAATTGCATGATCAGTGCATGATCAGTCACGTGATCAGTGCATGATAGCTGCGTGATCAGTGCATGATCAGCCACGTGATCAGTGCATGATAGCCACGTGATCAGTGCATGATCAGTCACGTGATCAGTGCATGATCAGTCACGTGATCAGTGCATGATCAGCCACGTGATCAGTGCATGATCAATTGCATGATCAGTGCATGATCAGTCACGTGATCAGTGCATGATAGCTGCGTGATCAGTGCATGATCAGCCACGTGATCAGTGCATGATCAGTCACGTGATCAGTGCATGATCAGTCACGTGATCAGTGCATGATAGCCACGTGATCAGTGCATGATCAGTCACGTGATCAGTGCATGATAGCCACGTGATCAGTGCATGATAGCCACTGATCAGTGCATGATCAGTCACGTGATCAGTGCATGATCAGTCACGTGATCAGTGCATGATCAGCCACGTGATCAGTGCATGATCAGCCACGTGATCAGTGCATGATCAATTGCATGATCAGTGCATGATCAGTCACGTGATCAGTGCATGATAGCTGCGTGATCAGTGCATGATCAGCCACGTGATCAGTGCATGATAGCCACGTGATCAGTGCATGATCAGTCACGTGATCAGTGCATGATCAGTCACGTGATCAGTGCATGATCAGCCACGTGATCAGTGCATGATCAGTACGTGATCAGTGCATGATCAGTCACGTGATCAGTGCATGGTAGCTACGTGATCATTGCATGATCAGCCACGTGATCAGTGCATGATAGCCACGTGATCAGTGCATGATCAGTCACGTGATCAGTGCATGATCAGTCACGTGATCAGTGCATGATCAGCCACGTGATCAGTGCATGATAGCCACGTGATCAGTGCATGATCAGTCACGTGATCGTGCATGATCAGCCACGTGATCAGTGCATGATCAGTCACGTGATCAGTGCATGATCAATTACGTGATCAGTGCATGATCAGTCACGTGACCAGTACATGGTAGCTACGTGATCATTGCATGATCAGCCACGTGAGCAGTGCATGATAGCCACGTGATCAGTGCATGATCAGTCACGTGATCAGTGTATGATCAGCCACGTGATCAGTGCATGATGCCACGTGATCAGTGCATGATCAGTCACGTGACAGTGCATGATCAGCCACGTGATCAGTGCATGATCAGCCACGTGATCAGTGCATGATAGCCACGTGATCAGTGCATGATCAGTTACGTGATCAGTGCATGATCAGCCACGTGATCAGTGCATGATCAGACACGTGATCAGTGCATGATCAGCCACGTGATCAGTGCATGATATCCACGTGATCAGTGCATGATCAGTCACGTGATCAGTGCATGATCAGTCACGTGATCAGTGCATGATCAGCCACGTGATCAGTGCATGATCAGTCACGTGATCAGTGCATGATAGCTACGTGATCAGTGCATGATCAGCCACGTGATCAGTGCATGATAGCCACGTGATCAGTGCATGATCAGCCACGTGATCAGTGCATGATCAGTCACGTGATCAGTGCATGATAGCCACGTGATCAGTGCATGATCAGTCACGTGATCAGTGCATGATCAGCCACGTGATCAGTGCATGATCAGACACGTGATCAGTGCATGATCAGCCACGTGATCAGTGCATGATCATCCACGTGATCAGTGCATGATCAGCCACGTGATCAGTGCATGATAGCCATGTGATCAGTGCATGATCATCACGTGATCAGTGCATGATCAGCCACGTGATCAGTGCATGATCAGCCACGTGATCAGTGCATGATCAGTCACGTGATCAGTGCATGATCAGTCACGTGACAGTACATGGTAGCTACGTGATCATTGCATGATCAGCCACGTGATCAGTGCATGATAGCCACGTGATCAGTGCATGATCAGTCACGTGATCAGTGCATGATCAGTCACGTGATCAGTGCATGATCAGGCACGTGATCAGTGCATGATCAGCCACGTGATCAGTGCATGATAGCCACGTGATCAGTGCATGATCAGTCACGTGATCAGTGCATGATCAGTCACGTGATCAGTGCATGATCAGCCACGTGATCAGTGCATGATCAGCCACGTGATCAGTGCATGATCAATTACGTGATCAGTGCATGATCAGTCACGTGACCAGTACATGGTAGCTACGTGATCATTGCATGATCAGCCACGTGATCAGTGCATGATAGCCACGTGATCAGTGCATGATCAGTCACGTGATCAGTGCATGATCAGTCACGTGATCAGTGCATGATCAGTCACGTGATCAGTGCATGATCAATTACGTGATCAGTGCATGATCAGTCACGTGATCAGTACATGGTAGCTACGTGATCAGTGCATGATCAGCCACGTGATCAGTGCATGATAGCCACGTGATCAGTGCATGATCAGTCACGTGATCAGTGCATGATCATCCACGTGATCAGTGCATGATCAGTCACGTGATCAGTGCATGATATAGACGTGATCAGTGCATGATCAGCCACGTGATCAGTGCATGATCAGTCACGTGATCAGTGCATGATCAGTCACGTGATCAGTGCATGATCAGCCACGTGATCAGTGCATGATAGCCACGTGATCAGTGCATGATCAGTCACGTGATCAGTGCATGATCAGTCACGTGATCAGTGCATGATCAGCCACGTGATCAGTGCATGATCAGCCACGTGATCAGTGCATGATCAGCCACGTGATCAGTGCATGATCAGTCACGTGATCAGTGCATGATAGCCACGTGATCAGTGCATGATCAGCCACGTGAGCAGTGCATGATCAGCCACGTGATCAGTGCATGATCAGCCACGTGATCAGTGTATGATCAGCCACGTGATCAGTGCATGATCAGTCACATGATCAGTGCATGATCAGTCACGTGATCAGTGTATGATCAGCCACGTGAACAGTGCATGCTCAGTCACGTGATCAGGGCCTGCTGAGCTGCGTGATTACTGTCTGCTCATCTGCTTGACAATTGCCAGCTGAGCTGCACGATTCCTGCCTGTCATCTGCTTGACAATTGCCAGCTGTGCTGCGTAATTCCTGCCTGCTCAGCTGCTTGATTATTGCCAGCTGAGCAGCATGATTCCTCACAGCTGAGTTCCATGATTATTGCCTGCTGACTGTTTGATTCGTGCCTACTCAGCTCTTTGTTTATTGCCTCCAGAGGCACATGATCAGTGTATGATAGCAAACATGATCAGCGCATGATCAGTCACATGATCAGCGCCATTAAGTCACGTGATCACTACATGATAGTCATGTGATCAGTCCATGCTCAGTCACGGTATCAGTGCATGATCAGCCACGTGATCAGTGCATGATCTGTCACATGATTAGTGTATGATCATCCACGTGATCAGTGCATGGGCAGTCATGTGATCAGTGCATGATATAGACGTGATCAGTGCATGATCAGTCTCGTGATCAGTGCATGATAGCCACGTGATCAGTGCATGATCAGTCACCTGATGGGTGTATGATCATTCACGTGACCTGTACATGGTAGCTACATGATCATTGCATGATCAGCCACGTGAGTAGTGCATGATAGCCACGTGATCAGTGCATGATCAGTCACGTGATCAGTGCATGATCAGTCACGTGATCAGTGCATGATCAGTCACGTGATCAGTGCATGATCAGCCACGTGATCAGTGCATGATCAGTCACGTGATCAGTGCATGATAGCCACGTGATCAGTGCATGATCAGCCACGTGATCAGTGCATGATAGCCACGTGATCAGTGCATGATCAGCCACGTGATCAGTGCATGATCAGTCACGTGATCAGTGCATGATCAGCCACGTGATCAGTGCATGATCAGTCACGTGATCAGTGCATGATAGCTACGTGATCAGTGCATGATCAGCCACGTGATCAGTGCATGATAGCCACGTGATCAGTGCATGATCAGTCACGTGATCGTGTGTGATCAGCCACGTGATCAGTGCATGATATCAGTGCATGATAGCCACGTGATCAGTGCATGATCAGTCACGTGATCAGTGCATGATCAGCCACGTGATCAGTGCATGATCAGCCACGTGATCAGTGCATGATCAGTCCCGTGATCAGTGCATGATCAGCCACGTGATCAGTGCATGATCAGTCACGTGATCAGTGCATGATAGCTACGTGATCAGTGCATGATCAGCCACGTGATCAGTGCATGATAGCCACGTGATCAGTGCATGATCAGTCACGTGATCAGTGCATGATCAGCCACGTGATCAGTGCATGATATCAGTGCATGATCAGCCACGTGATCAGTGCATGATCAGTCACGTGATCAGTGCATGATAGCCACGTGATCAGTGCATGATCAGCCACGTGATCAGTGCATGATCAGTCACGTGATCATGTGTGATCAGCCACGTGATCAGTGCATGATATCCACGTGATCAGTGCATGATAGCCACGTGATCAGTGCATGATCAGTCACGTGATCAGTGCATGATCAGTCACGTGATCGTGTCATGATCAGCCACGTGATCAGTGCATGATCGCCACGTGATCAGTGCATGATCAATTACGTGATCAGTGCATGATCAGTCACGTGACCAGTACATGGTAGCTACGTGATCGTTGCATGATCAGCCACGTGATCAGTGCATGATAGCCACGTGATCAGTGCATGATCAGTCACATGATCAGTGCATGATCAGCCACGTGATCAGTGCATGATAGCCACGTGATCAGTGCATGATCAGTCACGTGATCAGTGCATGATCAGCCACGTGATCAGTGCATGATGCCACGTGATCAGTGCATGATAGTCACGTGATCAGTGCATGATCATCCACGTGATCAGTGCATGATCAGCCACGTGATCAGTGCATGATAGCCACGTGATCAGTGCATGATCAGTCACGTGATCAGTGCATGATCAGCCACGTGATCAGTGCATGATCAGTCACGTGATCAGTGCATGATCAGCCACGTGATCAGTGCATGATAGCCACGTGATCAGTGCATGATCAGTCACGTGATCAGTGCATGATCAGCCACGTGATCAGTGCATGATCAGTCACGTGATCAGTGCATGGTAGCTACGTGATCAGTGCATGATCAGCCACGTGATCAGTGCATGATAGCCACGTGATCAGTGCATGATCAGTCACGTGATACATGTGTGATCAGCCACGTGATCAGTGCATGATATCCACGTGATCAGTGCATGATAGCCACGTGATCAGTGCATGATTAGTCACGTGATCAGTGCATGATCAGTCACGTGATACGTGTGTGATCAGCCACGTGATCAGTGCATGATGAGCCACGTGATCAGTGCAGGATCAATTACGTGATCAGTGCATGATCAGTCACGTGACCAGTACATGGTTGCTACGTGATCGTTGCATGATCAGCCACGTGAGCAGAGCATGATAGCCACGTGATCAGTGCATGATCAGTCACGTGATCAGTACATGATCAGTCACGTGAACAGTGCATGATCATTTACGTGATCTGTGCATGATCAGTCACGTGACCAGTATATGGTAGCTACGTGATCATTCCATGACGAGCCACGTGAGCAGTGCATGATAGCCACGTGATGTGTGCATGATGAGTTACGTGAGCAGTGTATGATCAGCCACGTGATCAGTGCATGAGTGCCACGTGATCAGTGCATGATATGTCACGTGACAGGTGTGTGATCAGCCACGTGAACAGTGCATGTTCAGCCACGTGATCAGTGCATGATAGCCACGTGATCAGTGCATGATCAGTTACGTGAGCAGTGTATGATCAGCCACGTGATCAGTGCATGGTCAGACACGTGAACAGTGTATGATCAGCCACGTGATCAGTGCATGATATCCAAGTGATCAGTGCATGATCAATCACGTGATCAGTGTATGATCAGCCACGTGAACAGTGCATGCTCAGTCACGTGATCAGGGCCTGCTGAGCTGCGTGATTACTGTCTGCTCATCTGCTTGACAATTGCCAGCTGAGCTGCACGATTCCTGCCTGTCATCTGCTTGACAATTGCCAGCTGTGCTGCGTAATTCCTGCCTGCTCAGCTGCTTGATTATTGCCAGCTGAGCAGCATGATTCCTCACAGCTGAGTTCCATGATTATTGCCTGCTGACTGTTTGATTCGTGCCTACTCAGCTCTTTGTTTATTGCCTCCAGAGGCACATGATCAGTGTATGATAGCAAACATGATCAGCGCATGATCAGTCACATGATCAGCGCCATTAAGTCACGTGATCACTACATGATAGTCATGTGATCAGTCCATGCTCAGTCACGGTATCAGTGCATGATCAGCCACGTGATCAGTGCATGATCTGTCACATGATTAGTGTATGATCATCCACGTGATCAGTGCATGGGCAGTCATGTGATCAGTGCATGATATAGACGTGATCAGTGCATGATCAGTCTCGTGATCAGTGCATGATAGCCACGTGATCAGTGCATGATCAGTCACCTGATGGGTGTATGATCATTCACGTGACCTGTACATGGTAGCTACATGATCATTGCATGATCAGCCACGTGAGTAGTGCATGATAGCCACGTGATCACTGCATGATCAGTCACGTGATCAGTGCATGATCAGTCATGTGACCAGTACATGGTAGCTGCGTGATCATGCATGATCAGCCACGTGAGCAGTGCATGATAGCCACGTGATCAGTGCATGATCAGACACGTGATCAGTGCATGATCAGTCACGTGATCAGTGCATGATCAGCCACGTGATCAGTGCATGATCAGCCACGTGATCAGTGCATGTCAGCCACGTGATCAGTGCATGATAGCCACGTGATCAGTGCATGATCAGTCACGTGATCAGTGCATGATCAGTCACGTGATCAGTGTATGATCAGCCACGTGATCAGTGCATGCTCAGTCACGTGATCAGGGCCTGCTGAGCTGCGTGATTACTGTCTGCTCATCTGCTTGACAATTGCCAGCTGAGCTGCACGATTCCTGCCTGTCATCTGCTTGACAATTGCCACCTGTGCTGCGTAATTCCTGCCTGCTCATCTACTTGATTATTGCCAGCTGAGCAGCATGATTTCTCAGAGCTGAGTTCCATGATTATAGCCTGCTGACTGATTCCTGCCTACTCAGCTCTATGTTCATTGCCTCCAGAGGCACATGATCAGTGTGTGACACCAAACATGATCAGCACATGATCAGTCACATGATCAGTGCATGATAAGCCACGTGATCAGTGCATGATCAATTATGTGATCAGTGCATGATCAGTCACGTGACCAGTACATGGTAGCTGCGTGATCATTGCATGATCAGCCACGTGATCAGTGCATGATAGCCACGTGATCAGTGCATGATCAGTCACGTGATCAGTGCATGATCAGTCACGTGATCAGTGCATGATCAGTTACGTGATCAGTGCATGATCAGTCACGTGATCAGTGCATGGTAGCTACGTGATCATTGCATGATCAGCCACGTGATCAGTGCATGATAGCCACGTGATCAGTGCATGATCAGCCACGTGATCAGTGCATGATCAGTCACGTGATCAGTGCATGATCAGCCACGTGATCAGTGCATGATCAGTCACGTGATCAGTGCATGATAGCTACGTGATCAGTGCATGATCAGCCACGTGATCAGTGCATGATAGCCACGTGATCAGTGCATGATCAGTCACATGATCGTGTGTGATCAGCCACGTGATCAGTGCATGATATCAGTGCATGATAGCCACGTGATCAGTGCATGATCAGTCACGTGATCAGTGCATGATCAGTCACGTGATCAGTGCATGATCAGCCACGTGATCAGTGCATGATCAGCCACGTGATCAGTGCATGATCAGTCACGTGATCAGTGCATGATAGTCACGTGATCAGTGCATGATCAGCCACGTGATCAGTGCATGATAGCCACGTGATCAGTGCATGATCAGTCACGTGATCAGTGCATGATCAGCCACGTGATCAGTGCATGATATCAGTGCATGATCAGCCACGTGATCAGTGCATGATCAGTCACGTGACCAGTACATGGTAGCTACGTGATCATTGCATGATCAGCCACGTGATCAGTGCATGATAGCCACGTGATCAGTGCATGATCAGTCACGTGATCATGTGTGATCAGCCACGTGATCAGTGCATGATATCCACGTGATCAGTGCATGATAGCCACGTGATCAGTGCATGATTAGTCACGTGATCAGTGCATGATCAGTCACGTGATAGTGTCTGATCAGCCACGTGATCAGTGCATGATGAGCCACGTGATCAGTGCATGATCAATTACGTGATCAGTGCATGATCAGTCACGTGACCAGTACATGGTTGCTACGTGATCGTTGCATGATCAGCCACGTGAGCAGTGCATGATAGCCACGTGATCAGTGCATGATCAGTCACGTGATCAGTGCATGATCAGTCACGTGATCAGTGCATGATCATTTACGTGATCAGTGCATGATCAGTCACGTGACCAGTATATGGTAGCTACGTGATCATTCCATGATCAGCCACGTGAGCAGTGCATGATAGCCACGTGATGTGTGCATGATCAGTTACGTGAGCAGTGTATGATCAGCCACGTGATCAGTGCATGAGTGCCACGTGATCAGTGCATGATATGTCACGTGACAGGTGTGTGATCAGCCACGTGATCAGTGCATGATCAGCCACGTGATCAGTGCATGATAGCCACGTGATCAGTGCATGATCAGTTACGTGATCAGTGTATGATCAGCCACGTGATCAGTGCATGGTCAGACACGTGATCAGTGTATGATCAGCCACGTGATCAGTGCATGATATCCAAGTGATCAGTGCATGATCATCACGTGATCAGTGTATGATCAGCCACGTGATCAGTGCATGATCAGCCACGTGATCAGTGCATGATCAGCCACGTGATCAGTGCATGATCAGTCACGTGATCA
This sequence comes from Bos javanicus, assembly GCF_032452875.1. NCBI lineage: Eukaryota > Metazoa > Chordata > Mammalia > Artiodactyla > Bovidae > Bos > Bos javanicus. The sequence goes on from NW_026893757.1 coordinate 370,856, forward strand.
GTGCATGATCAGTCACGTGATCAGTGCATGATCATTTACGTGATCAGTGCATGATCAGTCACGTGACCAGTATATGATAGCTACGTGATCATTGCATGATCAGCCACGTGATCAGTGCATGATAGCCACGTGATCAGTGCATGATCAGTTACGTGATCAGTGTATGATCAGCCACGTGATCAGTGCATGAGTGCCACGTGATCAGTGCATGATAGTCACGTGACAGTGTGTGATCAGCCACGTGATCAGTGCATGATCAGCCACGTGATCAGTGCATGATAGCCACGTGATCAGTGCATGATCAGTCACGTGATCAGTGCATGATCAGCCACGTGATCAGTGCATGATCAGTCACGTGATCAGTGCATGATCAGCCACGTGATCAGTGCATGATATCCACGTGATCAGTGCATGATCAGTCACGTGATCAGTGCATGATCAGCCACGTGATCAGTGCATGATCAGTCACGTGATCAGTGCATGATCAGTCACGTGACCAGTACATGGTAGCTACGTGATCATTGCATGATCAGCCACGTGAGCAGTGCATGATAGCCACGTGATCAGTGCATGATCAGTCACGTGATCAGTGCATGATCAGTCACGTGATCAGTGCATGATCAGTTACGTGATCAGTGCATGATCAGTCACGTGACCAGTGCATGGTAGCTACGTGATCATTGCATGATCAGCCACGTGATCAGTGCATGATAGCCACGTGATCAGTGCATGATCAGTCACGTGATCAGTGTATGATCAGCCACGTGATCAGTGCATGATAGCCACGTGATCAGTGCATGATCAGTCACGTGATCAGTGCATGATCAGCCACGTGATCAGTGCATGATCAGCCACGTGATCAGTGCATGATCATTACGTGATCAGTGCATGATCAGTCACGTGATCAGTGCATGATAGCTACGTGATCAGTGCATGATCAGCCACGTGATCAGTGCATGATAGCCACGTGATCAGTGCATGATCAGCCACGTGATCAGTGCATGATCAGTCACGTGATCAGTGCATGATCAGTCACGTGATCAGTGCATGATCAGTCACGTGATCAGTGTATGATCAGCCACGTGATCAGTGCATGCTCAGTCACGTGATCAGGGCCTGCTGAGCTGCGTGATTACTGTCTGCTCATCTGCTTGACAATTGCCAGCTGAGCTGCACGATTCCTGCCTGTCATCTGCTTGACAATTGCCACCTGTGCTGCGTAATTCCTGCCTGCTCATCTACTTGATTATTGCCAGCTGAGCAGCATGATTTCTCAGAGCTGAGTTCCATGATTATAGCCTGCTGACTGATTCCTGCCTACTCAGCTCTATGTTCATTGCCTCCAGAGGCACATGATCAGTGTATGACACCAAACATGATCAGCACATGATCAGTCACGTGATCAGTGCATGATAAGCCACGTGATCAGTGCATGATCAGTTACGTGATCAGTGCATGATCAGTCACGTGATCAGTGCATGGTAGCTGCGTGATCAGTGCATGATCAGCCACGTGATCAGTGCATGATAGCCACGTGATCAGTGCATGATCAGTCACGTGATCAGTGCATGATCAGTCACGTGATCAGTGCATGATCAGTTACGTGATCAGTGCATGATCAGTCACGTGATCAGTGCATGGTAGCACGTGATCAGTGCATGATCAGCCACGTGATCAGTGCATGATATCCACGTGATCAGTGCATGATCAGTCACGTGATCAGTGTATGATCAGCCACGTGAACAGTGCATGCTCAGTCACGTGATCAGGGCCTGCTGAGCTGCGTGATTACTGTCTGCTCATCTGCTTGACAATTGCCAGCTGAGCTGCACGATTCCTGCCTGTCATCTGCTTGACAATTGCCACCTGTGCTGCGTAATTCCTGCCTGCTCAGCTGCTTGATTATTGCCAGCTGAGCAGCATGATTTCTCAGAGCTGAGTTCCATGATTATTGCCTGCTGACTGATTCCTGCCTACTCAGCTCTTTGTTCATTGCCTCCAGAGGCACATGATCAGTGTATGATACCAAACATGATCAGCACATGATCAGTCACATGATCAGTGCATGATAAGCCACGTGATCAGTGCATGATCAGTCATGTGATCAGTGCATGATCAGTCATGTGACCAGTGCATGGTAGCTGCGTGATCAGTGCATGATCAGCCACGTGATCAGTGCATGATAGCCACGTGATCAGTGCATGATCAGTCACGTGATCAGTGCATGATCAGTCACGTGATCAGTGCATGATCAGTCACGTGATCAGTGCATGATCAGTCACGTGATCAGTGCATGATCAGCCACGTGATCAGTGCATGATAGCCACGTGATCAGTGCATGATAGCCACGTGATCAGTGCATGATCAGTCACGTGATCAGTGTGTGATCAGCCACGTGATCAGTGCATGATAGCCACGTGATCAGTGCATGATCAGTCACGTGATCAGTGCATGATCAGTCACGTGATCAGTGTGATCAGCCACGTGATCAGTGCATGATCAGCCACGTGATCAGTGCATGATCAATTACGTGATCAGTGCATGATCAGTCACGTGACAGTGCATGATTGCCACGTGATCAGTGCATGATCAGCCACGTGATCAGTGCATGATAGCCACGTGATCAGTGCATGATAGCCACGTGATCAGTGCATGATAGCCACGTGATCAGTGCATGATCAGTCACGTGATACATGTGTGATCAGCCACGTGATCAGTGCATGATGAGCCACGTGATCAGTGCAGGATCAATTACGTGATCAGTGCATGATCAGTCACGTGACCAGTACATGGTTGCTACGTGATCATTGCATGATCAGCCACGTGAGCAGTGCATGATAGCCACGTGATCAGTGCATGATCAGTCACGTGATCAGTACATGATCAGTCACGTGAACAGTGCATGATCATTTACGTGATCTGTGCATGATCAGTCACGTGACCAGTATATGGTAGCTACGTGATCATTCCATGACGAGCCACGTGAGCAGTGCATGATAGCCACGTGATGTGTGCATGATCAGTTACGTGAGCAGAGTATGATCAGCCACGTGATCAGTGCATGAGTGCCACGTGATCAGTGCATGATATGTCACGTGACAGGTGTGTGATCAGCCACGTGAACAGTGCATGTTCAGCCACGTGATCAGTGCATGATAGCCACGTGATCAGTGCATGATCAGTTACGTGAGCAGTGTATGATCAGCCACGTGATCAGTGCATGGTCAGACACGTGAACAGTGTATGATCAGCCACGTGATCAGTGCATGATATCCAAGTGATCAGTGCATGATCATCACGTGATCAGTGTATGATCAGCCACGTGAACAGTGCATGCTCAGTCACGTGATCAGGGCCTGCTGAGCTGCGTGATTACTGTCTGCTCATCTGCTTGACAATTGCCAGCTGAGCTGCACGATTCCTGCCTGTCATCTGCTTGACAATTGCCAGCTGTGCTGCGTAATTCCTGCCTGCTCAGCTGCTTGATTATTGCCAGCTGAGCAGCATGATTCCTCACACCTGAGTTCCATGATTATTGCCTGCTGACTGTTTGATTCGTGCCTACTCAGCTCTTTGTTTATTGCCTCCAGAGGCACATGATCAGTGTATGATAGCAAACATGATCAGCGCATGATCAGTCACATGATCAGCGCCATTAAGTCACGTGATCACTACATGATAGTCATGTGATCAGTCCATGCTCAGTCACGGTATCAGTGCATGATCAGCCACGTGATCAGTGCATGATCAGCCACGTGATCAGTGCATGATAGCCATGTGATCAGTGCATGATCAGTCACGTGATCAGTGCATGATCAGTCACGTGATCAGTGCATGATCAGCCACGTGATCAGTGCATGATCAGTCACCTGATGGGTGTATGATCAGTCACGTGACCAGTACATGGTAGCTACATGATCATTGCATGATCAGCCACGTGAGTAGTGCATGATAGCCACGTGATCAGTGCATGATCAGCCACGTGATCAGTGCATGATCAGTCACGTGATCAGTGCATGATCAGTTACGTGATCAGTGCATGATCAGTCACGTGATCAGTGCATGATAGCCACGTGATCAGTGCATGATCAGCCACGTGATCAGTGCATGATAGCCACGTGATCAGTGCATGATCAGTCACGTGATCAGTGCATGATCAGTCACGTGATCAGTGCATGATCGCCACGTGATCAGTGCATGATCAGTCACGTGACCAGTGCATGGTAGCTACGTGATCAGTGCATGATCAGCCACGTGATCAGTGCATGATAGCCACGTGATCAGTGCATGATCAGTCACGTGATCAGTGCATGATCAGCCACGTGATCAGTGCATGATCAGTCACGTGATCAGTGCATGAAGTCACGTGATCAGTGCATGATAGTCACGTGATCAGTGCATGATCAGTCACGTGATCAGTGCATGATCAGCCACGTGATCAGTGCATGATCAGTCACGTGATCAGTGCATGATCAGCCACGTGATCAGTGCATGATCAGTCACGTGATCAGTGCATGATATAGACGTGATCAGTGCATGATCAGTCACGTGATCAGTGCATGATAGCCACGTGATCAGTGCATGATCAGTCACGTGATCAGTGCATGATCAGTCACGTGACCAGTACATGGTAGCTACGTGATCAGTGCATGATCAGCCACGTGATAGTGCATGATAGCCACGTGATCAGTGCATGATCAGTCACGTGATCAGTGCATGATCAGTCACGTGATCAGTGCATGATAGCTGCGTGATCATGCATGATCAGCCACGTGATCAGTGCATGATAGCCACGTGATCAGTGCATGATCAGTCACGTGATCAGTGCATGATCAGTCACGTGATCAGTGCATGATCAGCCACGTGATCAGTGCATGATCAGTTACGTGATCAGTGCATGATCAGTCACGTGATCAGTGCATGGTAGCCGTGATCAGTGCATGATCAGCCACGTGATCAGTGCATGATAGCCACGTGATCAGTGCATGATCAGCCACGTGATCAGTGCATGATCAGTCACGTGATCAGTGCATGATCAGTCACGTGATCAGTGCATGATCAGCCACGTGATCAGTGCATGATCAGCCACGTGATCAGTGCATGATCAGTCACGTGATCAGTGCATGATCAGTCCCGTGATCAGTGCATGATCAGCCACGTGATCAGTGCATGATCAGCCACGTGATCAGTGCATGCTCAGTCACGTGATCAGGGCCTGCTGAGCTGCGTGATTACTGTCTGCTCATCTGCTTGACAATTGCCAGCTGAGCTGCATGATTCCTGCCTGTCATCTGCTTGACAATTGCCAGCTGTGCTGCGTAATTCCTGCCTGCTCAGCTGCTTGATTATTGCCAGCTGAGCAGCATGATTCCTCACAGCTGAGTTCCATGATTATTGCCTGCTGACTGTTTGATTCGTGCCTACTCAGCTCTTTGTTTATTGCCTCCAGAGGCACATGATCAGTGTATGATAGCAAACATGATCAGCGCATGATCAGTCACATGATCAGTGCCATTAAGTCACGTGATCACTACATGATAGTCATGTGATCAGTCCATGCTCAGTCACGGTATCAGTGCATGATCAGCCACGTGATCAGTGCATGATAGCCACGTGATCAGTGCATGATAGCCAGTGATCAGTGCATGATCAGTCACGTGATCAGTGCATGATCAGCCACGTGATCAGTGCATGATAGCCACGTGATCAGTGCATGATCAGTCACGTGATCAGTGCATGATCAGTCACGTGATCAGTGCATGATCAGCCACGTGATAGTGCATGATCAGCCACGTGATCAGTGCATGATCAGTCACGTGATCAGTGCATGATCAGTCACGTGATCAGTGCATGATCAGTCACGTGATCAGTGCATGATCAGCCACGTGATCAGTGCATGATAGCCACGTGATCAGTGCATGATCAGTCACGTGATCAGTGCATGATCAGTCACGTGATCAGTGCATGATCAGCCACGTGATCAGTGCATGATCAGCCACGTGATCAGTGCATGATCAGTTACGTGATCAGTGCATGATCAGCCACGTGATCAGTGCATGATCAGTCACGTGATCAGTGCATGATCAGCCACGTGATCAGTGCATGATAGCCAGTGATCAGTGCATGATCAGTCACGTGATCAGTGTATGATCAGCCACGTGAACAGTGCATGCTCAGTCACGTGATCAGGGCCTGCTGAGCTGCGTGATTACTGTCTGCTCATCTGCTTGACAATTGCCAGCTGAGCTGCATGATTCCTGCCTGTCATCTGCTTGACAATTGCCAGCTGTGCTGCGTAATTCCTGCCTGCTCAGCTGCTTGATTATTGCCAGCTGAGCAGCATGATTCCTCACAGCTGAGTTCCATGATTATTGCCTGCTGACTGTTTGATTCGTGCCTACTCAGCTCTTTGTTTATTGCCTCCAGAGGCACATGATCAGTGTATGATAGCAAACATGATCAGCGCATGATCAGTCACATGATCAGCGCCATTAAGTCACGTGATCACTACATGATAGTCATGTGATCAGTCCATGCTCAGTCACGGTGTCAGTGCATGATCAGCCACGTGATCAGTGCATGATAGCCACGTGATCAGTGCATGATTGCCACGTGATCAGTGCATGATCAGCCACGTGATCAGTGCATGATAGCTATGTGATCAGTGCATGATCAGTCACGTGATCAGTGCATGATCAGGCACGTGATCAGTGCATGATCAGCCACGTGACAGTGCATGATAGCCACGTGATCAGTGCATGATCAGTCACGTGATCAGTGCATGATCAGTCACGTGACCAGTACATGGTAGCTACATGATCATTGCATGATCAGCCACGTGATCAGTGCATGATAGCCACGTGATCAGTGCATGATCAGTCACGTGATCAGTGCATGATCAGTCACGTGATCAGTGCATGATAGCCACGTGATCAGTGCATGATCAGTCACGTGATCAGTGCATGATCAGCCACGTGATCAGTGCATGATAGCCACGTGATCAGTGCATGATCAGTCACGTGATCAGTGCATGATCAGCCACGTGATCAGTGCATGATCAGCCACGTGATCAGTGCATGATCAGTCACGTGATCAGTGCATGATCATCCACGTGATCAGTGCATGATCAGTCACGTGATCAGTGCATGATCAGACGTGATCAGTGCATGATCAGTCACGTGATCAGTGCATGATAGCCACGTGATCAGTGCATGATCAGTCACGTGATCAGTGCATGATCAGTCACGTGATCAGTGCATGGTAGCTACGTGATCAGTGCATGATCAGCCACGTGATCAGTGCATGATAGCCACGTGATCAGTGCATGATCAGCCACGTGATCAGTGCATGATCAGTCACGTGATCAGTGCATGATCAGCCACGTGATCAGTGCATGATCAATTGCGTGATCAGTGCATGATCAGTCACGTGATCAGTGCATGGTAGCTGCGTGATCAGTGCATGATCAGCCACGTGATCAGTGCATGATAGCCACGTGATCAGTGCATGATCAGTCACGTGATCAGTGCATGATCAGTCACGTGATCAGTGCATGATCAGCCACGTGATCAGTGCATGATCAGTACGTGATCAGTGCATGATCAGTCACGTGATCAGTGCATGATAGCTACGTGATCAGTGCATGATCAGCCACGTGATCAGTGCATGATAGCCACGTGATCAGTGCATGATCAGTCACGTGATCAGTGCATGATAGTCACGTGATCAGTGCATGATCAGCCACGTGATCAGTGCATGATAGCCACGTGATCAGTGCATGATCAGTCACGTGATCATGTGTGATCAGCCACGTGATCAGTGCATGATCAGTCACGTGATCAGTGCATGATCAATTACGTGATCAGTGCATGATCAGTCACGTGACCAGTACATGGTAGCTACGTGATCATTGCATGATCAGCCACGTGATCAGTGCATGATAGCCACGTGATCAGTGCATGATCAGTTACGTGATCAGTGTATGATCAGCCACGTGATCAGTGCATGAGTGCCACGTGATCAGTGCATGATCAGTCACGTGACAGTGTGTGATCAGCCACGTGATCAGTGCATGATCAGCCACGTGATCAGTGCATGATAGCCACGTGATCAGTGCATGATCAGTTACGTGATCAGTGCATGATCAGCCACGTGATCAGTGCATGATCAGACACGTGATCAGTGCATGATCAGCCACGTGATCAGTGCATGATATCCACGTGATCAGTGCATGATCAGTCACGTGATCAGTGCATGATCAGTCACGTGATCAGTGCATGATCAGCCACGTGATCAGTGCATGATCAGTCACGTGATCAGTATATGGTAGCTACGTGATCAGTGCATGATCAGCCACGTGATCAGTGCATGATAGCCACGTGATCAGTGCATGATCAGCCACTGATCAGTGCATGATAGCCACGTGATCAGTGCATGATCAGTCACGTGATCAGTGCATGATCAGTCACGTGATCAGTGCATGATCAGCCACGTGATCAGTGCATGATCAGCCACGTGATCAGTGCATGATCAATTACGTGATCAGTGCATGATCAGTCACGTGATCAGTGCATGGTAGCTACGTGATCAGTGCATGATCAGCCACGTGATCAGTGCATGATAGCCACGTGATCAGTGCATGATCAGTCACGTGATCAGTGCATGATCAGTCACGTGATCAGTGCATGATCAGTCACGTGATCAGTGCATGATCAATTACGTGATCAGTGCATGATCAGTCACGTGATCAGTACATGGTAGCTACGTGATCATTGCATGATCAGCCACGTGATCAGTGCATGATAGCCACGTGATCAGTGCATGATCAGTCACGTGATCAGTGCATGATCATCCACGTGATCAGTGCATGATCAGTCACGTGATCAGTGCATGATATAGACGTGATCAGTGCATGATCAGCCACGTGATCAGTGCATGATCAGCCACGTGATCAGTGCATGATCAGTCACGTGATCAGTGCATGATCAGCCACGTGATCAGTGCATGATAGCCACGTGATCAGTGCATGATCAGTCACGTGATCAGTGCATGATCAGTCACGTGATCAGTGCATGATCAGCCACGTGATCAGTGCATGATCAGCCACGTGATCAGTGCATGATCAATTACGTGATCAGTGCATGATCAGTCACGTGACCAGTACATGGTAGCTACGTGATCATTGCATGATCAGCCACGTGATCAGTGCATGATAGCCACGTGATCAGTGCATGATCAGCCACGTGATCAGTGCATGATCAGTCACGTGATCAGTGCATGATCAGTCACGTGATCAGTGCATGATCAGCCACGTGATCAGTGCATGTCAGTCATGTGTCAGTGCATGATAGCCCGTGATCAGTGCATGATCAGTCCCGTGATCAGTGCATGATCAGCCACGTGATCAGTGCATGATAGCCACGTGATCAGTGCATGATCAGTCACATGATCAGTGCATGATCAGTCACGTGATCAGTGTGTGATCAGCCACGTGAACAGTGCATGCTCAGTCACGTGATCAGGGCCTGCTGAGCTGCGTGATTACTGTCTGCTCATCTGCTTGACAATTGCCAGCTGAGCTGCACGATTCCTGCCTGTCATCTGCTTGACAATTGCCACCTGTGCTGCGTAATTCCTGCCTGCTCATCTACTTGATTATTGCCAGCTGAGCAGCATGATTTCTCAGAGCTGAGTTCCATGATTAGCCTGCTGACTGATTCCTGCCTACTCAGCTCTATGTTCATTGCCTCCAGAGGCACATGATCAGTGTATGACACCAAACATGATCAGCACATGATCAGTCACATGATCAGTGCATGATAAGCCACGTGATCAGTGCATGATCAATCATGTGATCAGTGCATGATCAGTCATGTGATCAGTGCATGGTAGCTGCGTGATCAGTGCATGATCAGCCACGTGATCAGTGCATGATAGCCACGTGATCAGTGCATGATCAGTCACGTGATCAGTGCATGATCAGTCACGTGATCAGTGCATGATCAGTCACGTGATCAGTGCATGATCAGCCACGTGATCAGTGCATGATCAGTCACCAGTGCATGGTAGCTACGTGATCATTGCATGATCAGCCACGTGATCAGTGCATGATAGCCACGTGATCAGTGCATGATCAGTCACGTGATCGTGTGTGATCAGCCACGTGATCAGTGCATGGTATCAGTGCATGATAGCCACGTGATCAGTGCATGATCAGTCACGTGATCAGTGCATGATCAGTCACGTGATCAGTGCATGATCAGCCACGTGATCAGTGCATGATAGCCACGTGATCAGTGCATGATCAGTCACATGATCAGTGCATGATCAGCCACGTGATCAGTGCATGGTATCAGTGCATGATAGCCACGTGATCAGTGCATGATCAGCCACGTGATCAGTGCATGATCAGTCACGTGATCAGTGCATGATCAGCCACGTGATCAGTGCATGATCAGTCACGTGATCAGTGCATGATAGCTACGTGATCAGTGCATGATCAGCCACGTGATCAGTGCATGATAGCCACGTGATCAGTGCATGATCAGTCACGTGATCGTGTGTGATCAGCCACGTGATCAGTGCATGATATCAGTGCATGATCAGCCACGTGATCAGTGCATGATCAGTCACGTGATCAGTGCATGATTAGCCACGTGATCAGTGCATGATAGCCACGTGATCAGTGCATGATCAGTCACGTGATACATGTGTGATCAGCCACGTGATCAGTGCATGATATCCACGTGATCAGTGCATGATAGCCACGTGATCAGTGCATGATTAGTCACGTGATCAGTGCATGATCAGTCACGTGATACGTGTGTGATCAGCCACGTGATCAGTGCATGATGAGCCACGTGATCAGTGCAGGATCAATTACGTGATCAGTGCATGATCAGTCACGTGACCAGTACATGGTTGCTACGTGATCGTTGCATGATCAGCCACGTGAGCAGAGCATGATAGCCACGTGATCAGTGCATGATCAGTCACGTGATCAGTACATGATCAGTCACGTGAACAGTGCATGATCATTTACGTGATCTGTGCATGATCAGTCACGTGACCAGTATATGGTTGCTACGTGATCATTCCATGACGAGCCACGTGAGCAGTGCATGATAGCCACGTGATGTGTGCATGATGAGTTACGTGAGCAGAGTATGATCAGCCACGTGATCAGTGCATGAGTGCCACGTGATCAGTGCATGATATGTCACGTGACAGGTGTGTGATCAGCCACGTGAACAGTGCATGTTCAGCCACGTGATCAGTGCATGATAGCCACGTGATCAGTGCATGATCAGTTACGTGAGCAGTGTATGATCAGCCACGTGATCAGTGCATGGTCAGACACGTGAACAGTGTATGATCAGCCACGTGATCAGTGCATGATATCCAAGTGATCAGTGCATGATCAATCACGTGATCAGTGTATGATCAGCCACGTGAACAGTGCATGCTCAGTCACGTGATCAGGGCCTGCTGAGCTGCGTGATTACTGTCTGCTCATCTGCTTGACAATTGCCAGCTGAGCTGCACGATTCCTGCCTGTCATCTGCTTGACAATTGCCAGCTGTGCTGCGTAATTCCTGCCTGCTCAGCTGCTTGATTATTGCCAGCTGAGCAGCATGATTCCTCACACCTGAGTTCCATGATTATTGCCTGCTGACTGTTTGATTCGTGCCTACTCAGCTCTTTGTTTATTGCCTCCAGAGGCACATGATCAGTGTATGATAGCAAACATGATCAGCGCATGATCAGTCACATGATCAGCGCCATTAAGTCACGTGATCACTACATGATAGTCATGTGATCAGTCCATGCTCAGTCACGGTATCAGTGCATGATCAGCCACGTGATCAGTGCATGATCTGTCACATGATTAGTGTATGATCATCCACGTGATCAGTGCATGGGCAGTCATGTGATCAGTGCATGATATAGACGTGATCAGTGCATGATCAGTCTCGTGATCAGTGCATGATAGCCACGTGATCAGTGCATGATCAGTCACCTGATGGGTGTATGATCATTCACGTGACCTGTACATGGTAGCTACATGATCATTGCATGATCAGCCACGTGAGTAGTGCATGATAGCCACGTGATCACTGCATGATCAGTCACGTGATCAGTGCATGATCAGTCATGTGACCAGTACATGGTAGCTGCGTGATCATGCATGATCAGCCACGTGAGCAGTGCATGATAGCCACGTGATCAGTGCATGATCAGTCACGTGATCAGTGCATGATCAGTCACGTGATCAGTGCATGATCAGTCACGTGATCAGTGCATGATCAATTACGTGATCAGTGCATGATCAGTCACGTGATCAGTGCATGATAGCTACGTGATCAGTGCATGATCAGCCACGTGATCAGTGCATGATAGCCACGTGATCAGTGCATGATCAGCCACGTGATCAGTGCATGATCAGTCACGTGATCAGTGCATGATCAGCCACGTGATCAGTGCATGATCAGTCACGTGATCAGTGCATGATAGCTACGTGATCATGCATGATCAGCCACGTGATCAGTGCATGATAGCCACGTGATCAGTGCATGATCAGTCACGTGATCGTGTGTGATCAGCCACGTGATCAGTGCATGATATCAGTGCATGATAGCCACGTGATCAGTGCATGATCAGCCACGTGATCAGTGCATGATCAGCCACGTGATCAGTGCATGATCAGTCCCGTGATCAGTGCATGATCAGCCACGTGATCAGTGCATGATCAGTCACGTGATCAGTGCATGATAGCTACGTGATCAGTGCATGATCAGCCACGTGATCAGTGCATGATAGCCACGTGATCAGTGCATGATCAGTCACATGATCAGCCACGTGATCAGTGCATGATATCAGTGCATGATCAGCCACGTGATCAGTGCATGATCAGTCACGTGATCAGTGCATGATAGCTACGTGATCAGTGCATGATCAGCCACGTGATCAGTGCATGATCAGTCACGTGATACATGTGTGATCAGCCACGTGATCAGTGCATGATATCCACGTGATCAGTGCATGATAGCCACGTGATCAGTGCATGATCAGTCACGTGATCAGTGCATGATCAGTCACGTGATCGTGTCATGATCAGCCACGTGATCAGTGCATGATAGCCACGTGATCAGTGCATGATCAATTACGTGATCAGTGCATGATCAGTCACGTGATCAGTACATGGTTGTCCGTGATCAGTGCATGATCAGCCACGTGATCAGTGCATGATAGCCACGTGATCAGTGCATGATCAGTCACGTGATCATTCCATGACAGCCACGTGATCAGTGCATGATAGCCACGTGATGTGTGCATGATCAGTTACGTGAGCAGTGTATGATCAGCCACGTGATCAGTGCATGAGTGCCACGTGATCAGTGCATGATATGTCACGTGATCAGGTGTGTGATCAGCCACGTGAACAGTGCATGTTCAGCCACGTGATCAGTGCATGATAGCCACGTGATCAGTGCATGATCAGTTACGTGAGCAGTGTATGATCAGCCACGTGATCAGTGCATGGTCAGACACGTGAACAGTGTATGATCAGCCACGTGATCAGTGCATGATATCCAAGTGATCAGTGCATGATCAATCACGTGATCAGTGTATGATCAGCCACGTGAACAGTGCATGCTCAGTCACGTGATCAGGGCCTGCTGAGCTGCGTGATTACTGTCTGCTCATCTGCTTGACAATTGCCAGCTGAGCTGCACGATTCCTGCCTGTCATCTGCTTGACAATTGCCAGCTGTGCTGCGTAATTCCTGCCTGCTCAGCTGCTTGATTATTGCCAGCTGAGCAGCATGATTCCTCACAGCTGAGTTCCATGATTATTGCCTGCTGACTGTTTGATTCGTGCCTACTCAGCTCTTTGTTTATTGCCTCCAGAGGCACATGATCAGTGTATGATAGCAAACATGATCAGCGCATGATCAGTCACATGATCAGTGCCATTAAGTCACGTGATCACTACATGATAGTCATGTGATCAGTCCATGCTCAGTCACGGTATCAGTGCATGATCAGCCACGTGATCAGTGCATGATCTGTCACATGATTAGTGTATGATCATCCACGTGATCAGTGCATGGGCAGTCATGTGATCAGTGCATGATATAGACGTGATCAGTGCATGATCAGTCTCGTGATCAGTGCATGATAGCCACGTGATCAGTGCATGATCAGTCACCTGATGGGTGTATGATCAGTCACGTGACCAGTACATGGTAGCTACATGATCATTGCATGATCAGCCACGTGAGTAGTGCATGATAGCCACGTGATCAGTGCATGATCAGTCACGTGATCAGTGCATGATCAGTCATGTGATCAGTGCATGATCAGGCACGTGATCAGTGCATGATCAGCCACGTGATCAGTGCATGATCAGTCACGTGATCAGTGCATGATCAGCCACGTGATCAGTGCATGATCAGTCACGTGATCAGTGCATGATCAGCCACGTGATCAGTGCATGATAGCTGCGTGATCAGTGCATGATCAGCCACGTGATCAGTGCATGATAGCCACGTGATCAGTGCATGATCAGTCACGTGATCAGTGCATGATCAGTCACGTGATCAGTGCATGATCAGTCACGTGATCAGTGCATGATAGCTGCGTGATCAGTGCATGATCAGCCACGTGATCAGTGCATGATAGCCACGTGATCAGTGCATGATCAGCCACGTGATCAGTGCATGATCAGTCACGTGATCAGTGCATGATAGCTGTGTGATCATGATCAGCCACGTGATCAGTGCATGATAGCCACGTGATCAGTGCATGATCAGCCACGTGATCAGTGCATGATCAGTCACGTGATCAGTGCATGATCAGTCACGTGATCAGTGCATGATAGCTACGTGATCAGTGCATGATCAGCCACGTGATCAGTGCATGATCAGCCACGTGATCAGTGCATGATAGCCACGTGATCAGTGCATGATCAGTCACGTGATCAGTGCATGATCAGCCACGTGATCAGTGCATGATATCCACGTGATCAGTGCATGATAGCCACGTGATCAGTGCATGATAGCCACGTGATCAGTGCATGATCAGTCACGTGATCGTGCATGATCAGCCACGTGATCAGTGCATGATCAGTCACGTGATCAGTGCATGATCAATTACGTGATCAGTGCATGATCAGTCACGTGACCAGTACATGGTTGCTACGTGATCATTGCATGATCAGCCACGTGAGCAGTGCATGATAGCCACGTGATCAGTGCATGATCAGTCACGTGATCAGTGCATGATCAGTCACGTGATCAGTGCATGATCATTTACGTGATCAGTGCATGATCAGTCACGTGACCAGTATATGGTAGCTACGTGATCATTGCATGATCAGCCACGTGATCAGTGCATGATAGCCACGTGATCAGTGCATGATCAGTCACGTGAGCAGTGTATGATCAGCCACGTGATCAGTGCATGAGTGCCACGTGATCAGTGCATGATCAGTCACGTGACAGTGTGTGATCAGCCACGTGATCAGTGCATGATCAGCCACGTGATCAGTGCATGATAGCCACGTGATCAGTGCATGATCAGTCACGTGATCAGTGCATGATCAGTCACGTGATCAGTGCATGATCAGCCACGTGATCAGTGCATGATAGCCACGTGATCAGTGCATGATCAGTCACGTGATCAGTGCATGATCAGCCACGTGATCAGTGCATGATCAGCCACGTGATCAGTGCATGATCAGCCACGTGATCAGTGCATGATAGCCACGTGATCAGTGCATGATCAGTCACGTGATCAGTGCATGATCAGTCACGTGATCAGTGCATGATCAGCCACGTGATCAGTGCATGATAGCCACGTGATCAGTGCATGATCAGCCACGTGATCAGTGCATGATCAGCCACGTGATCAGTGCATGATCAGTCACGTGATCAGTGCATGATCAGTCACGTGATCAGTGCATGATCAGCCACGTGATCAGTGCATGATCAGTCACGTGATCAGTGCATGATCAGTCACGTGATCAGTGCATGATCAGTCACGTGATCAGTGCATGATCAGTCACGTGATCAGTGCATGATCAGTCACGTGATCAGTGCATGATAGCTACGTGATCAGTGCATGATCAGCCACGTGATCAGTGCATGATAGCCACGTGATCAGTGCATGATCAGTCACGTGATCAGTGCATGATCAGTCACGTGATCAGTGCATGATCAGTCACGTGATCAGTGCATGATCAGTCACGTGATCAGTGCATGATCAGTCACGTGATCAGTGCATGATAGCTACGTGATCAGTGCATGATCAGCCACGTGATCAGTGCATGATAGCCACGTGATCAGTGCATGATAGCCACGTGATCAGTGCATGATCAGTCACGTGATCGTGTGTGATCAGCCACGTGATCAGTGCATGATAGCCACGTGATCAGTGCATGATAGCCACGTGATCAGTGCATGATCAGTCACGTGATCAGTGCATGATCAGTCACGTGATCAGTGCATGATCAGCCACGTGATCAGTGCATGATCAGCCACGTGATCAGTGCATGATCAATTATGTGATCAGTCACATGATCAGTACATGGTGCTACGTGATCAGTGCATGATCAGCCACGTGATCAGTGCATGATAGCCACGTGATCAGTGCATGATAGCCACGTGATCAGTGCATGAGAGCCACGTGATCAGTGCATGATCAGTCACGTGATACATGTGTGATCAGCCACGTGATCAGTGCATGATGAGCCACGTGATCAGTGCAGGATCAATTACGTGATCAGTGCATGATCAGTCACGTGACCAGTACATGGTTGCTACGTGATCATTGCATGATCAGCCACGTGAGCAGAGCATGATAGCCACGTGATCAGTGCATGATCAGTCACGTGATCAGTACATGATCAGTCACGTGAACAGTGCATGATCATTTACGTGATCTGTGCATGATCAGTCACGTGACCAGTATATGGTAGCTACGTGATCATTCCATGACGAGCCACGTGAGCAGTGCATGATAGCCACGTGATGTGTGCATGATCAGTTACGTGAGCAGAGTATGATCAGCCACGTGATCAGTGCATGAGTGCCACGTGATCAGTGCATGATATGTCACGTGACAGGTGTGTGATCAGCCACGTGAACAGTGCATGTTCAGCCACGTGATCAGTGCATGATAGCCACGTGATCAGTGCATGATCAGTTACGTGAGCAGTGTATGATCAGCCACGTGATCAGTGCATGGTCAGACACGTGAACAGTGTATGATCAGCCACGTGATCAGTGCATGATATCCAAGTGATCAGTGCATGATCATCACGTGATCAGTGTATGATCAGCCACGTGAACAGTGCATGCTCAGTCACGTGATCAGGGCCTGCTGAGCTGCGTGATTACTGTCTGCTCATCTGCTTGACAATTGCCAGCTGAGCTGCACGATTCCTGCCTGTCATCTGCTTGACAATTGCCAGCTGTGCTGCGTAATTCCTGCCTGCTCAGCTGCTTGATTATTGCCAGCTGAGCAGCATGATTCCTCACAGCTGAGTTCCATGATTATTGCCTGCTGACTGTTTGATTCGTGCCTACTCAGCTCTTTGTTTATTGCCTCCAGAGGCACATGATCAGTGTATGATAGCAAACATGATCAGCGCATGATCAGTCACATGATCAGCGCCATTAAGTCACGTGATCACTACATGATAGTCATGTGATCAGTCCATGCTCAGTCACGGTATCAGTGCATGATCAGCCACGTGATCAGTGCATGATAGCCACGTGATCAGTGCATGATCAGCCAGTGATCAGTGCATGATCAGTCACGTGATCAGTGCATGATCAGCCACGTGATCAGTGCATGATAGCCACGTGATCAGTGCATGATCAGTCACGTGATCAGTGCATGATCAGTCACGTGATCAGTGCATGATCAGCCACGTGATAGTGCATGATCAGCCACGTGATCAGTGCATGATCAGTCACGTGATCAGTGCATGATCAGTCACGTGATCAGTGCATGATCAGTCACGTGATCAGTGCATGATCAGCCACGTGATCAGTGCATGATAGCCACGTGATCAGTGCATGATCAGTCACGTGATCAGTGCATGATCAGTCACGTGATCAGTGCATGATCAGCCACGTGATCAGTGCATGATCAGCCACGTGATCAGTGCATGATCAGCCACGTGATCAGTGCATGATCAGCCACGTGATCAGTGCATGATCAGTCACGTGATCAGTGCATGATCAGTCACGTGATCAGTGCATGATATAGACGTGATCAGTGCATGATCAGTCACGTGATCAGTGCATGATAGCCACGTGATCAGTGCATGATCAGTCACGTGATCAGTGCATGATCAGTCACGTGACCAGTACATGGTAGCTACGTGATCATTGCATGATCAGCCACGTGATCAGTGCATGATAGCCACGTGATCAGTGCATGATCAGTCACGTGATCAGTGCATGATCAGTCACGTGATCAGTGCATGGTAGCTGCGTGATCATGCATGATCAGCCACGTGATCAGTGCATGATAGCCACGTGATCAGTGCATGATCAGTCACGTGATCAGTGCATGATCAGTCACGTGATCAGTGCATGATCAGCCACGTGATCAGTGCATGATAGCCACGTGATCAGTGCATGATCAGTCACGTGATCAGTGCATGATCAGTCACGTGATCAGTGCATGATCATCCACGTGATCAGTGCATGATCAGTCACGTGATCAGTGCATGATAGCGCCGTGATCAGTGCATGATCAGTCCCGTGATCAGTGCATGATCAGCCACGTGATCAGTGCATGATAGCCACGTGATCAGTGCATGATCAGTCACGTGATCAGTGCATGATCAGCCACGTGATCAGTGCATGATCAGCCACGTGATCAGTGCATGATATTACGTGATCAGTGCATGATCAATCACGTGATCAGTGCATGATAGCCACGTGATCAGTGCATGATCAGTCACGTGATCAGTGTGTGATCAGCCACGTGAACAGTGCATGCTCAGTCACGTGATCAGGCCTGCTGAGCTGCGTGATTACTGTCTGCTCATCTGCTTGACAATTGCCAGCTGAGCTGCATGATTCCTGCCTGTCATCTCCTTGACAATTGTCACCTGTGCTGCGTAATTCCTGCCTGCTCATTTATGTGATTATTGCCAGCTGAGCAGCATGATTTCTCAGAGCTGAGTTCCATGATTATAGCCTGCTGACTGTTTCCTGCCTACTCAGCTCTATGTTCATTGCCTCCAGAGGCACATGATCAGTGTGTGATCCAAACATGATCAGCACATGATCAGTCACATGATCAGTGCATGATAAGCCACGTGATCAGTGCATGATCAGTCACGTGATCAGTGCATGATCAGTCACGTGATCAGTGCATGGTAGCTGCGTGATCAGTGCATGATCAGCCACGTGATCAGTGCATGATAGCCACGTGATCAGTGCATGATCAGTCACGTGATCAGTGCATGATCAGTCACGTGATCAGTGCATGACAGTCACGTGATCAGTGCATGATCAGTCACGTGATCAGTGCATGATCAGTCACGTGAACAGTGCATGATCATTTACGTGATCAGTGCATGATCAGTCACGTGACCAGTATATGGTAGCTACGTGATCATTCCATGATCAGCCACGTGAGCAGTGCATGATAGCCACGTGATGTGTGCATGATCAGTTACGTGAGCAGAGTATGATCAGCCACGTGATCAGTGCATGAGTGCCACGTGATCAGTGCATGATATGTCACGTGACAGGTGTGTGATCAGCCACGTGAACAGTGCATGATCAGCCACGTGATCAGTGCATGATAGCCACGTGATCAGTGCATGATCAGTTACGTGAGCAGTGTATGATCAGCCACGTGATCAGTGCATGGTCAGACACGTGAACAGTGTATGATCAGCCACGTGATCAGTGCATGATATCCAAGTGATCAGTGCATGATCAATCACGTGATCAGTGTATGATCAGCCACGTGAACAGTGCATGCTCAGTCACGTGATCAGGGCCTGCTGAGCTGCGTGATTACTGTCTGCTCATCTGCTTGACAATTGCCAGCTGAGCTGCACGATTCCTGCCTGTCATCTGCTTGACAATTGCCAGCTGTGCTGCGTAATTCCTGCCTGCTCAGCTGCTTGATTATTGCCAGCTGAGCAGCATGATTCCTCACACCTGAGTTCCATGATTATTGCCTGCTGACTGTTTGATTCGTGCCTACTCAGCTCTTTGTTTATTGCCTCCAGAGGCACATGATCAGTGTATGATAGCAAACATGATCAGCGCATGATCAGTCACATGATCAGCGCCATTAAGTCACGTGATCACTACATGATAGTCATGTGATCAGTCCATGCTCAGTCACGGTATCAGTGCATGATCAGCCACGTGATCAGTGCATGATCTGTCACATGATTAGTGTATGATCATCCACGTGATCAGTGCATGGGCAGTCATGTGATCAGTGCATGATATAGACGTGATCAGTGCATGATCAGTCTCGTGATCAGTGCATGATAGCCACGTGATCAGTGCATGATCAGTCACCTGATGGGTGTATGATCATTCACGTGACCTGTACATGGTAGCTACATGATCATTGCATGATCAGCCACGTGAGTAGTGCATGATAGCCACGTGATCAGTGCATGATCAGTCACGTGATCAGTGCATGATCAGTCATGTGACCAGTACATGGTAGCTGCGTGATCATGCATGATCAGCCACGTGAGCAGTGCATGATAGCCACGTGATCAGTGCATGATCAGACACGTGATCAGTGCATGATCAGTCACGTGATCAGTGCATGATCAGTCACGTGATCAGTGCATGATAGCCACGTGATCAGTGCATGATAGCCACGTGATCAGTGCATGATCAGTCACGTGATCAGTGCATGATCAGTCACGTGATCAGTGCATGATCAGCCACGTGATCAGTGCATGATCAGTCATGTGATCAGTGCATGATAGCCCGTGATCAGTGCATGATCAGTCCCGTGATCAGTGCATGATCAGCCACGTGATCAGTGCATGATAGCCACGTGATCAGTGCATGATCAGTCACGTGATCAGTGCATGATCAGCCACGTGATCAGTGCATGATAGCCACGTGATCAGTGCATGATATTACGTGATCAGTGCATGATCAGTCACGTGATCAGTGCATGAGTGCCACGTGATCAGTGCATGATCAGTCACGTGATAGTGTGTGATCAGCCACGTGACAGTGCATGCTCAGTCACGTGATCAGGCCTGCTGAGCTGCGTGATTACTGTCTGCTCATCTGCTTGACATTTGCCAGCTGAGCTGCACGATTCCTGCCTGTCATCTCCTTGACAATTGCCACCTGTGCTGCGTAAATCCTGCCTGCTCATCTACTTGATTATTGCCAGCTGAGCAGCATGATTTCTCAGAGCTGAGTTCCATGATTATAGCCTGCTGACTGTTTCCTGCCTACTCAGCTCTTTGTTCATTGCCTCCAGAGGCACATG
Organism: Bos javanicus; assembly: GCF_032452875.1. Classification (NCBI taxonomy): domain Eukaryota; kingdom Metazoa; phylum Chordata; class Mammalia; order Artiodactyla; family Bovidae; genus Bos; species Bos javanicus. Next base: position 392,371 of record NW_026893757.1, read on the forward strand.
ATCAGTGTGTGATCCAAACATGATCAGCACATGATCAGTCACATGATCAATGCATGATAAGCCACGTGATCAGTGCATGATCAATTACGTGATCAGTGCATGATCACTCATGTGACCAGTACATGGTAGCTGCGTGATCATTGCATGATCAGCCACGTGATCAGTGCATGATAGCCACGTGATCAGTGCATGATCAGTCACGTGATCAGTGCATGATCAGTCACGTGATCAGTGCATGACAGTCACGTGATCAGTGCATGATCAGTCACGTGATCAGTACATGATCAGTCACGTGAACAGTGCATGATCATTTACGTGATCTGTGCATGATCAGTCACGTGACCAGTATATGGTAGCTACGTGATCATTCCATGATCAGCCACGTGAGCAGTGCATGATAGCCACGTGATGTGTGCATGATGAGTTACGTGAGCAGAGTATGATCAGCCACGTGATCAGTGCATGAGTGCCACGTGATCAGTGCATGATATGTCACGTGACAGGTGTGTGATCAGCCACGTGAACAGTGCATGTTCAGCCACGTGATCAGTGCATGATAGCCACGTGATCAGTGCATGATCAGTTACGTGAGCAGTGTATGATCAGCCACGTGATCAGTGCATGGTCAGACACGTGAACAGTGTATGATCAGCCACGTGATCAGTGCATGATATCCAAGTGATCAGTGCATGATCAATCACGTGATCAGTGTATGATCAGCCACGTGAACAGTGCATGCTCAGTCACGTGATCAGGGCCTGCTGAGCTGCGTGATTACTGTCTGCTCATCTGCTTGACAATTGCCAGCTGAGCTGCACGATTCCTGCCTGTCATCTGCTTGACAATTGCCAGCTGTGCTGCGTAATTCCTGCCTGCTCAGCTGCTTGATTATTGCCAGCTGAGCAGCATGATTCCTCACACCTGAGTTCCATGATTATTGCCTGCTGACTGTTTGATTCGTGCCTACTCAGCTCTTTGTTTATTGCCTCCAGAGGCACATGATCAGTGTATGATAGCAAACATGATCAGCGCATGATCAGTCACATGATCAGCGCCATTAAGTCACGTGATCACTACATGATAGTCATGTGATCAGTCCATGCTCAGTCACGGTATCAGTGCATGATCAGCCACGTGATCAGTGCATGATCTGTCACATGATTAGTGTATGATCATCCACGTGATCAGTGCATGGGCAGTCATGTGATCAGTGCATGATATAGACGTGATCAGTGCATGATCAGTCTCGTGATCAGTGCATGATAGCCACGTGATCAGTGCATGATCAGTCACCTGATGGGTGTATGATCATTCACGTGACCTGTACATGGTAGCTACATGATCATTGCATGATCAGCCACGTGAGTAGTGCATGATAGCCACGTGATCAGTGCATGATCAGTCACGTGATCAGTGCATGATCAGTCATGTGACCAGTACATGGTAGCTGCGTGATCATGCATGATCAGCCACGTGAGCAGTGCATGATAGCCACGTGATCAGTGCATGATCAGTCACGTGATCAGTGCATGATCAGTCACGTGATCAGTGCATGATCAGTCACGTGATCAGTGCATGATCAGCCACGTGATCAGTGCATGATAGCCACGTGATCAGTGCATGATCAGTCACGTGATCAGTGCATGATCAGTCACGTGATCAGTGCATGATCAGCCACGTGATCAGTGCATGATCAGTCATGTGATCAGTGCATGATAGCCCGTGATCAGTGCATGATCAGTCCCGTGATCAGTGCATGATCAGCCACGTGATCAGTGCATGATAGCCACGTGATCAGTGCATGATCAGTCACGTGATCAGTGCATGATCAGCCACGTGATCAGTGCATGATCAGCCACGTGATCAGTGCATGATATTACGTGATCAGTGCATGATCAGTCACGTGATCAGTGCATGATGCCACGTGATCAGTGCATGATCAGTCACGTGATAGTGTGTGATCAGCCACGTGACAGTGCATGCTCAGTCACGTGATCAGGCCTGCTGAGCTGCGTGATTACTGTCTGCTCATCTGCTTGACAATTTCCAGCTGAGCTGCACGATTCCTGCCTGTCATCTCCTTGACAATTGCCACCTGTGCTGCGTAATTCCTGCCTGCTCAGCTACTTGATTATTGCCAGCTGAGCAGCATGATTTCTCAGAGCTGAGTTCCATGATTATAGCCTGCTGACTGTTTCCTGCCTACTCAGCTCTATGTTCATTGCCTCCAGAGGCACATGATCAGTGTGTGATCCAAACATGATCAGCACATGATCAGTCACATGATCAATGCATGATAAGCCACGTGATCAGTGCATGATCAATTACGTGATCAGTGCATGATCAGTCATGTGACCAGTACATGGTAGCTGCGTGATCATTGCATGATCAGCCACGTGATCAGTGCATGATAGCCACGTGATCAGTGCATGATCAGTCACGTGATCAGTGCATGATCAGTCACGTGATCAGTGCATGATAAGTCACGTGATCAGTGCATGATCAGTCACGTGATCAGTGCATGATCAGTCACGTGATCAGTGCATGATCGTTTACGTGATCAGTGCATGATCAGTCACGTGACCAGTATATGGTAGCTACGTGATCATTGCATGATCAGCCACGTGATCAGTGCATGATAGCCACGTGATCAGTGCATGATCAGTCACGTGATCAGTGTATGATCAGCCACGTGATCAGTGCATGAGTGCCACGTGATCAGTGCATGATAGTCACGTGACAGTGTGTGATCAGCCACGTGATCAGTGCATGATCAGCCACGTGATCAGTGCATGATAGCCACGTGATCAGTGCATGATCAGTCACGTGATCAGTGCATGATCAGCCACGTGATCAGTGCATGATCAGACACGTGATCAGTGCATGATCAGCCACGTGATCAGTGCATGATATCCACGTGATCAGTGCATGATCAGTCACGTGATCAGTGCATGATCAGCCACGTGATCAGTGCATGATCAGTCACGTGATCAGTGCATGATCAGCCACGTGATCAGTGCATGCTCAGTCACGTGATCAGGGCCTGCTGAGCTGCGTGATTACTGTCTGCTCATCTGCTTGACAATTGCCAGCTGAGCTGCACGATTCCTGCCTGTCATCTGCTTGACAATTGCCACCTGTGCTGCATAATTCCTGCCTGCTCATCTACTTGATCATTGCCAGCTGAGCAGCATGATTTCTCACAGCTGAGTTCCATGATTATAGCCTGCTGACTGATTCCTGCCTACTCAGCTCTTTGTTCATTGCCTGCAGAGGCACATGATCAGTGTATGACACCAAACATGATCAGCACATGATCAGTCACATGATCAGTGCATGATAAGCCACGTGATCAGTGCATGATCAATTACGTGATCAGTGCATGATCAGTCACGTGACCAGTACATGTAGCTGCGTGATCATTGCATGATCAGCCACGTGAGCAGTGCATGATAGCCACGTGATCAGTGCATGATCAGCCACGTGATCAGTGCATGATCAGTCACGTGATCAGTGCATGATCAGTCACGTGATCGTGTCATGATCAGCCACGTGATCAGTGCATGATCAGCCACGTGATCAGTGCATGATCAGCCACGTGATCAGTGCATGATCAGTCACGTGATCAGTGCATGATCAGTCACGTGATCAGTGTATGATCAGCCACGTGATCAGTGCATGACAGTCACGTGATCAGTGCATGATACCACGTGATCAGTGCATGATCAGCCACGTGATCAGTGCATGATCAGCCACGTGATCAGTGCATGATCAGCCACGTGATCAGTGCATGATCAGCCACGTGATCAGTGCATGATCAGCCACGTGATCAGTGCATGATCAGTCACGTGATCAGTGTATGATCAGCCACGTGATCAGTGCATGATATCCAAGTGATCAGTGCATGATCATCACGTGATCAGTGTATGATCAGCCACGTGAACAGTGCATGCTCAGTCACGTGATCAGGGCCTGCTGAGCTGCGTGATTACTGTCTGCTCATCTGCTTGACAATTGCCAGCTGAGCTGCACGATTCCTGCCTGTCATCTGCTTGACAATTGCCAGCTGTGCTGTGTAATTCCTGCCTGCTCAGCTGCTTGATTATTGCCAGCTGAGCAGCATGATTCCTCACAGCTGAGTTCCATGATTATTGCCTGCTGACTGTTTGATTCGTGCCTACTCAGCTCTTTGTTTATTGCCTCCAGAGGCACATGATCAGTGTATGATAGCAAACATGATCAGCGCATGATCAGTCACATGATCAGCGCCATTAAGTCACGTGATCACTACATGATAGTCATGTGATCAGTCCATGCTCAGTCACGGTATCAGTGCATGATCAGCCACGTGATCAGTGCATGATCTGTCACATGATTAGTGTATGATCATCCACGTGATCAGTGCATGGGCAGTCATGTGATCAGTGCATGATATAGACGTGATCAGTGCATGATCAGTCTCGTGATCAGTGCATGATAGCCACGTGATCAGTGCATGATCAGTCACCTGATGGGTGTATGATCATTCACGTGACCTGTACATGGTAGCTACATGATCATTGCATGATCAGCCACGTGAGTAGTGCATGATAGCCACGTGATCAGTGCATGATCAGTCACGTGATCAGTGCATGATCAGTCATGTGACCAGTACATGGTAGCTGCGTGATCATGCATGATCAGCCACGTGAGCAGTGCATGATAGCCACGTGATCAGTGCATGATCAGACACGTGATCAGTGCATGATCAGTCACGTGATCAGTGCATGATCAGCCACGTGATCAGTGCATGATCAGTCACGTGATCAGTGCATGATCAGTCACGTGATCAGTGTGTGATCAGCCACGTGAACAGTGCATGATCAGTCACGTGATCAGGGCCTGCTGAGCTGCGTGATTACTGTCTGCTCATCTGCTTGACAATTGCCAGCTGAGCTGCACGATTCCTGCCTGTCATCTCCTTGACAATTGCCACCTGTGCTGCGTAATTCCTGCCTGCTCATCTACTTGATTATTGCCAGCTGAGCAGCATGATTTCTCAGAGGTGAGTTCCATGATTATAGCCTGCTGACTGATTCCTGCCTACTCAGCTCTATGTTCATTGCCTCCAGAGGCACATGATCAGTGTGTGACACCAAACATGATCAGCACATGATCAGTCACATGATCAGTGCATGATAAGCCACGTGATCAGTGCATGATCAATTACGTGATCAGTGCATGATCAGTCACGTGACCAGTGCATGGTAGCTGCGTGATCATTGCATGATCAGCCACGTGATCAGTGCATGATAGCCACGTGATCAGTGCATGATCAGTCACGTGATCAGTGCATGATCAGTCACGTGATCAGTGCATGATAGCTACGTGATCAGTGCATGATCAGCCACGTGATCAGTGCATGATAGCCACGTGATCAGTGCATGATAGCCACGTGATCAGTGCATGATCAGTCACGTGATACGTGTGTGATCAGCCACGTGATCAGTGCATGATATCCACGTGATCAGTGCATGATAGCCACGTGATCAGTGCATGATCAGTCACGTGATCAGTGCATGATCAGTCACGTGATCGTGATGATCAGCCACGTGATCAGTGCATGATCAGCCACGTGATCAGTGCATGATCAGTCACGTGATCAGTGCATGATCAGTCACGTGATCAGTGTATGATCATCCACGTGATCAGTGCATGATCAGTCACGTGATCAGTGCATGATATAGACGTGATCAGTGCATGATCAGTCACGTGATCAGTGCATGATAGCCACGTGATCAGTGCATGATCAGTCACGTGATCAGTGCATGATCAGTCACGTGACCAGTACATGGTAGCTACGTGATCATTGCATGATCAGCCACGTGATAGTGCATGATAGCCACGTGATCAGTGCATGATCAGTCACGTGATCAGTGCATGATCAGTCATGTGATCAGTGCATGGTAGCTGCGTGATCATGCATGATCAGCCACGTGATCAGTGCATGATAGCCACGTGATCAGTGCATGATCAGTCACGTGATCAGTGCATGATCAGCCACGTGATCAGTGCATGATCAGCCACGTGATCAGTGCATGATCAGTCACGTGATCAGTGCATGATCAGTCACGTGATCAGTGTGTGATCAGCCACGTGAACAGTGCATGCTCAGTCACGTGATCAGGGCCTGCTGAGCTGCGTGATTACTGTCTGCTCATCTGCTTGACAATTTCCAGCTGAGCTGCACGATTCCTGCCTGTCATCTCCTTGACAATTGCCACCTGTGCTGCGTAATTCCTGCCTGCTCATCTACTTGATTATTGCCAGCTGAGCAGCATGATTTCTCAGAGCTGAGTTCCATGATTATAGCCTGCTGACTGATTCCTGCCTACTCAGCTCTATGTTCATTGCCTCCAGAGGCACATGATCAGTGTATGACACCAAACATGATCAGCACATGATCAGTCACATGATCAGTGCATGATAAGCCACGTGATCAGTGCATGATCAATTACGTGATCAGTGCATGATCAGTCATGTGACCAGTACATGGTAGCTGCGTGATCAGTGCATGATCAGCCACGTGATCAGTGCATGATAGCCACGTGATCAGTGCATGATCAGTCACGTGATCAGTGCATGATCAGTCACGTGATCAGTGCATGATAGCTACGTGATCAGTGCATGATCAGCCACGTGATCAGTGCATGATAGCCACGTGATCAGTGCATGATAGCCACGTGATCAGTGCATGATCAGTCACGTGATCGTGTGTGATCAGCCACGTGATCAGTGCATGATATCCACGTGATCAGTGCATGATAGCCACGTGATCAGTGCATGATCAGTCACGTGATCAGTGCATGATCAGTCACGTGATCGTGATGATCAGCCACGTGATCAGTGCATGATGAGCCACGTGATCAGTGCATGATCAATTACGTGATCAGTGCATGATCAGTCACGTGATCAGTGCATGGTTGCTACGTGATCATTGCATGATCAGCCACGTGATCAGTGCATGATAGCCACGTGATCAGTGCATGATCAGCCACGTGATCAGTGCATGATCAGCCACGTGATCAGTGCATGATCAGTCACGTGATCATGTGTGATCAGCCACGTGATCAGTGCATGATCAGCCACGTGATCAGTGCATGATCAGCCACGTGATCAGTGCATGATCAGCCACGTGATCAGTGCATGATCAGTCACGTGATCAGTGCATGATCAGCCACGTGATCAGTGCATGATCAGTCACGTGATCAGTGCATGATAGCTACGTGATCAGTGCATGATCAGCCACGTGATCAGTGCATGATAGCCACGTGATCAGTGCATGATCAGTCACGTGATCGTGTGTGATCAGTCACGTGATCAGTGCATGATATCCGTGCATGATAGCCACGTGATCAGTGCATGATAGCCACGTGATCAGTGCATGATCAGTCACGTGATAGTGTGTGATCAGCCACGTGATCAGTGCATGATATCCACGTGATCAGTGCATGATAGCCACGTGATCAGTGCATGATTAGTCACGTGATCAGTGCATGATCAGTCACGTGATACGTGTGTGATCAGCCACGTGATCAGTGCATGATGAGCCACGTGATCAGTGCAGGATCAATTACGTGATCAGTGCATGATCAGTCACGTGACCAGTACATGGTTGCTACGTGATCATTGCATGATCAGCCACGTGAGCAGAGCATGATAGCCACGTGATCAGTGCATGATCAGTCACGTGATCAGTACATGATCAGTCACGTGAACAGTGCATGATCATTTACGTGATCTGTGCATGATCAGTCACGTGACCAGTATATGGTAGCCGTGATCATTCCATGACGAGCCACGTGAGCAGTGCATGATAGCCACGTGATGTGTGCATGATGAGTTACGTGAGCAGAGTATGATCAGCCACGTGATCAGTGCATGAGTGCCACGTGATCAGTGCATGATATGTCACGTGACAGGTGTGTGATCAGCCACGTGAACAGTGCATGTTCAGCCACGTGATCAGTGCATGATAGCCACGTGATCAGTGCATGATCAGTTACGTGAGCAGTGTATGATCAGCCACGTGATCAGTGCATGGTCAGACACGTGAACAGTGTATGATCAGCCACGTGATCAGTGCATGATATCCAAGTGATCAGTGCATGATCAATCACGTGATCAGTGTATGATCAGCCACGTGAACAGTGCATGCTCAGTCACGTGATCAGGGCCTGCTGAGCTGCGTGATTACTGTCTGCTCATCTGCTTGACAATTGCCAGCTGAGCTGCACGATTCCTGCCTGTCATCTGCTTGACAATTGCCAGCTGTGCTGCGTAATTCCTGCCTGCTCAGCTGCTTGATTATTGCCAGCTGAGCAGCATGATTCCTCACAGCTGAGTTCCATGATTATTGCCTGCTGACTGTATGATTCGTGCCTACTCAGCTCTTTGTTTATTGCCTCCAGAGGCACATGATCAGTGTATGATAGCAAACATGATCAGCGCATGATCAGTCACATGATCAGCGCCATTAAGTCACGTGATCACTACATGATAGTCATGTGATCAGTCCATGCTCAGTCACGGTATCAGTGCATGATCAGCCACGTGATCAGTGCATGATCTGTCACATGATTAGTGTATGATCATCCACGTGATCAGTGCATGGGCAGTCATGTGATCAGTGCATGATATAGACGTGATCAGTGCATGATCAGTCTCGTGATCAGTGCATGATAGCCACGTGATCAGTGCATGATCAGTCACCTGATGGGTGTATGATCATTCACGTGACCTGTACATGGTAGCTACATGATCATTGCATGATCAGCCACGTGAGTAGTGCATGATAGCCACGTGATCACATGATCAGTCACGTGATCAGTGCATGATCAGTCATGTGACCAGTACATGGTAGCTGCGTGATCATTGCATGATCAGCCACGTGAGCAGTGCATGATAGCCACGTGATCAGTGCATGATCAGTCACGTGATCAGTGCATGATCAGCCACGTGATCAGTGCATGATCAGCCACGTGATCAGTGCATGATCAGCCACGTGATCAGTGCATGATAGCCACGTGATCAGTGCATGATCAGTCACGTGATCAGTGCATGATCAGCCACGTGATCAGTGCATGATCAGCCACGTGATCAGTGCATGATCAATTACGTGATCAGTGCATGATCAGTCACGTGACCAGTACATGGTAGCTACGTGATCATTGCATGATCAGCCACGTGAGCAGTGCATGATAGCCACGTGATCAGTGCATGATCAGCCACGTGATCAGTGCATGATCAGTCACGTGATCAGTGCATGATCAGTCACGTGATCAGTGCATGATCATCCACGTGATCAGTGCATGATCAGTCATGTAGTCAGTGCATGATAGCACGTGATCAGTGCATGATCAGTCCCGTGATCAGTGTATGATCAGCCACGTGATCAGTGCATGATAGCCACGTGATCAGTGCATGATCAGTCACGTGATAGTGTGTGATCAGCCACGTGAACAGTGCATGCTCAGTCACGTGATCAGGGCCTGCTGAGCTGCGTGATTACTGTCTGCTCATCTGCTTGACAATTGCCAGCTGAGCTGCACGATTCCTGCCTGTCATCTCCTTGACAATTGCCACCTGTGCTGCGTAATTCCTGCCTGCTCATCTACTTGATTATTGCCAGCTGAGCAGCATGATTTCTCAGAGCTGAGTTCCATGATTATAGCCTGCTGACTGATTCCTGCCTACTCAGCTCTATGTTCATTGCCTCCAGAGGCACATGATCAGTGTGTGACACCAAACATGATCAGCACATGATCAGTCACATGATCAATGCATGATAAGCCACGTGATCAGTGCATGATCAATTATGTGATCAGTGCATGATCAGTCATGTGACCAGTACATGGTAGCTGCGTGATCATTGCATGATCAGCCACGTGATCAGTGCATGATAGCCACGTGATCAGTGCATGATCAGTCACGTGATCAGTGCATGATCAGTCACGTGATCAGTGCATGATCAGTCACGTGATCAGTGCATGATCAGTCACGTGATCAGTGCATGATCAGTCACGTGACCAGTGCATGGTAGCTACGTGATCATTGCATGATCAGCCACGTGATCAGTGCATGATAGCCACGTGATCAGTGCATGATCAGCCACGTGATCAGTGCATGATCAGTCACGTGATCAGTGCATGATCAGCCACGTGATCAGTGCATGATCAGTCACGTGATCAGTGCATGATAGCCACGTGATCAGTGCATGATCAGCCACGTGATCAGTGCATGATAGCCACGTGATCAGTGCATGATCAGCCACGTGATCAGTGCATGATCAGTCACGTGATCAGTGCATGATCAGCCACGTGATCAGTGCATGATCAGTCACGTGATCAGTGCATGATAGCTACGTGATCAGTGCATGATCAGCCACGTGATCAGTGCATGATAGCCACGTGATCAGTGCATGATCAGTCACGTGATCAGTGTGTGATCAGCCACGTGATCAGTGCATGATATCAGTGCATGATAGCCACGTGATCAGTGCATGATCAGTCACGTGATCAGTGCATGATCAGCCACGTGATCAGTGCATGATCAGCCACGTGATCAGTGCATGATCAGTCACGTGATCAGTGCATGATCAGCCACGTGATCAGTGCATGATCAGTCACGTGATCAGTGCATGGTAGCTACGTGATCAGTGCATGATCAGCCACGTGATCAGTGCATGATAGCCACGTGATCAGTGCATGATCAGTCACGTGATACATGTGTGATCAGCCACGTGATCAGTGCATGATATCCACGTGATCAGTGCATGATAGCCACGTGATCAGTGCATGATCAGTCACGTGATCAGTGCATGATCAGTCACGTGATAAGTGTCTGATCAGCCACGTGATCAGTGCATGATGAGCCACGTGATCAGTGCAGGATCAATTACGTGATCAGTGCATGATCAGTCACGTGACCAGTACATGGTTGCTACGTGATCGTTGCATGATCAGCCACGTGAGCAGAGCATGATAGCCACGTGATCAGTGCATGATCAGTCACGTGATCAGTACATGATCAGTCACGTGAACAGTGCATGATCATTTACGTGATCTGTGCATGATCAGTCACGTGACCAGTATATGGTAGCTACGTGATCATTCCATGATCAGCCACGTGAGCAGTGCATGATAGCCACGTGATGTGTGCATGATCAGTTACGTGAGCAGTGTATGATCAGCCACGTGATCAGTGCATGAGTGCCACGTGATCAGTGCATGATATGTCACGTGACAGGTGTGTGATCAGCCACGTGAACAGTGCATGTTCAGCCACGTGATCAGTGCATGATAGCCACGTGATCAGTGCATGATCAGTTACGTGAGCAGTGTATGATCAGCCACGTGATCAGTGCATGGTCAGACACGTGAACAGTGTATGATCAGCCACGTGATCAGTGCATGATATCCAAGTGATCAGTGCATGATCAATCACGTGATCAGTGTATGATCAGCCACGTGAACAGTGCATGCTCAGTCACGTGATCAGGGCCTGCTGAGCTGCGTGATTACTGTCTGCTCATCTGCTTGACAATTGCCAGCTGAGCTGCACGATTCCTGCCTGTCATCTGCTTGACAATTGCCAGCTGTGCTGCGTAATTCCTGCCTGCTCAGCTGCTTGATTATTGCCAGCTGAGCAGCATGATTCCTCACAGCTGAGTTCCATGATTATTGCCTGCTGACTGTATGATTCGTGCCTACTCAGCTCTTTGTTTATTGCCTCCAGAGGCACATGATCAGTGTATGATAGCAAACATGATCAGCGCATGATCAGTCACATGATCAGCGCCATTAAGTCACGTGATCACTACATGATAGTCATGTGATCAGTCCATGCTCAGTCACGGTATCAGTGCATGATCAGCCACGTGATCAGTGCATGATCTGTCACATGATTAGTGTATGATCATCCACGTGATCAGTGCATGGCAGTCATGTGATCAGTGCATGATATAGACGTGATCAGTGCATGATCAGTCTCGTGATCAGTGCATGATAGCCACGTGATCAGTGCATGATCAGTCACCTGATGGGTGTATGATCATTCACGTGACCTGTACATGGTAGCTACATGATCATTGCATGATCAGCCACGTGAGTAGTGCATGATAGCCACGTGATCACTGCATGATCAGTCACGTGATCAGTGCATGATCAGTCATGTGACCAGTACATGGTAGCTGCGTGATCATGCATGATCAGCCACGTGAGCAGTGCATGATAGCCACGTGATCAGTGCATGATCAGACACGTGATCAGTGCATGATCAGTCACGTGATCAGTGCATGATCAGCCACGTGATCAGTGCATGATCAGGCACGTGATCAGTGCATGATCAGCCACGTGATCAGTGCATGATAGCCACGTGATCAGTGCATGATCAGTCACGTGATCAGTGCATGATCAGCCACGTGATCAGTGCATGATCAGCCACGTGATCAGTGCATGATCAATTACGTGATCAGTGCATGATCAGTCACGTGACCAGTACATGGTAGCTACGTGATCAGTGCATGATCAGCCACGTGATCAGTGCATGATAGCCACGTGATCAGTGCATGATCAGCCACGTGATCAGTGCATGATCAGTCACGTGATCAGTGCATGATCAGTCACGTGATCAGTGCATGATCAGCCACGTGATCAGTGCATGATCAGTCACGTGATCAGTGCATGATCAGTCACGTGATCAGTGCATGATCAGCCACGTGATCAGTGCATGATCAGTCACGTGATCAGTGCATGATCAGTCACGTGATCAGTGCATGATCAGCCACGTGATCAGTGCATGTCAGTCACGTGTCAGTGCATGATAGCCCGTGATCAGTGCATGATCAGTCCCGTGATCAGTGTATGATCAGCCACGTGATCAGTGCATGATAGCCACGTGATCAGTGCATGATCAGTCACGTGATCAGTGCATGATCAGTCACGTGATCAGTGTGTGATCAGCCACGTGAACAGTGCATGCTCAGTCACGTGATCAGGGCCTGCTGAGCTGCGTGATTACTGTCTGCTCATCTGCTTGACAATTGCCAGCTGAGCTGCACGATTCCTGCCTGTCATCTGCTTGACAATTGCCACCTGTGCTGCGTAATTCCTGCCTGCTCAGCTACTTGATTATTGCCAGCTGAGCAGCATGATTTCTCAGAGCTGAGTTCCATGATTATAGCCTGCTGACTGATTCCTGCCTACTCAGCTCTTTGTTCATTGCCTCCAGAGGCACATGATCAGTGTATGACACCAAACATGATCAGCACATGATCAGTCACATGATCAGTGCATGATAAGCCACGTGATCAGTGCATGATCAGTCATGTGATCAGTGCATGATCAGTCACGTGATCAGTGCATGGTAGCTGCGTGATCAGTGCATGATCAGCCACGTGATCAGTGCATGATAGCCACGTGATCAGTGCATGATCAGTCACGTGATCAGTGCATGATCAGTCACGTGATCAGTGCATGATCAGTCACGTGATCAGTGCATGATCAGTCACGTGATCAGTGCATGATCAGTCACGTGACCAGTACATGGTAGCTACGTGATCATTGCATGATCAGCCACGTGATCAGTGCATGATAGCCACGTGATCAGTGCATGATCAGTCACGTGATCAGTGCATGATCAGTCACGTGATCAGTGCATGATCAGTACGTGATCAGTGCATGATCAGTCACGTGACCAGTGCATGATAGCCACGTGATCAGTGCATGATCAGCCACGTGATCAGTGCATGATAGCCACGTGATCAGTGCATGATCAGTCACGTGATCAGTGCATGATCAGCCACGTGATCAGTGCATGATGTCACGTGATCAGTGCATGATCAGTCACGTGACAGTGTGATCAGCCACGTGATCAGTGCATGATCAGCCACGTGATCAGTGCATGATAGCCACGTGATCAGTGCATGATCAGTCACGTGATCAGTGCATGATCAGCCACGTGATCAGTGCATGATCAGCCACGTGATCAGTGCATGATCAGCCACGTGATCAGTGCATGATATCCACGTGATCAGTGCATGATCAGCCACGTGATCAGTGCATGATCAGTCACGTGATCAGTGCATGATCAGTCACGTGATCAGTGCATGATCAGCCACGTGATCAGTGCATGATCAGCCACGTGATCAGTGCATGATCAGTTACGTGATCAGTGCATGATCAGTCACGTGATCAGTGCATGATAGCCACGTGATCAGTGCATGATCAGTCACGTGATCAGTGCATGATCAGTCACGTGATCAGTGCATGATCAGTCACGTGATCAGTGCATGATCAATTACGTGATCAGTGCATGATCAGTCACGTGATCAGTGCATGATAGCTACGTGATCAGTGCATGATCAGCCACGTGATCAGTGCATGATAGCCACGTGATCAGTGCATGATCAGCCACGTGATCAGTGCATGATCAGTCACGTGATCAGTGCATGATCAGCCACGTGATCAGTGCATGATCAGTCACGTGACCAGTGCATGTAGCTACGTGATCAGTGCATGATCAGCCACGTGATCAGTGCATGATAGCCACGTGATCAGTGCATGATCAGTCACGTGATCAGTGTGTGATCAGCCACGTGATCAGTGCATGATATCAGTGCATGATAGCCACGTGATCAGTGCATGATCAGTCACGTGATCAGTGCATGATCAGCCACGTGATCAGTGCATGATCAGCCACGTGATCAGTGCATGATCAGTCACGTGATCAGTGCATGATCAGCCACGTGATCAGTGCATGATCAGTCACGTGATCAGTGCATGATAGCTACGTGATCAGTGCATGATCAGCCACGTGATCAGTGCATGATCAGTCACGTGATCAGTGCATGATCAGTCACGTGATCAGTGCATGATCAGCCACGTGATCAGTGCATGATCAGTCACGTGATCAGTGTATGATCAGCCACGTGATCAGTGCATGATATCAGTGCATGATAGCCACGTGATCAGTGCATGATCAGCCACGTGATCAGTGCATGATAGCCACGTGATCAGTGCATGATCAGTCACGTGATCAGTGTATGATCAGCCACGTGATCAGTGCATGATGTCACGTGATCAGTGCATGATCAGTCACGTGACAGTGCATGATCAGCCACGTGATCAGTGCATGATCAGCCACGTGATCAGTGCATGATAGCCACGTGATCAGTGCATGATCAGTTACGTGATCAGTGCATGATCAGCCACGTGATCAGTGCATGATCAGACACGTGATCAGTGCATGATCAGCCACGTGATCAGTGCATGATAGCCACGTGATCAGTGCATGATCAGCCACGTGATCAGTGCATGATCAGTCACGTGATCAGTGCATGATCAGTCACGTGATCAGTGCATGATCAGCCACGTGATCAGTGCATGTCAGTCATGTGTCAGTGCATGATAGTGCCGTGATCAGTGCATGATCAATCCCGTGATCAGTGCATGATCAGCCACGTGATCAGTGCATGATAGCTACGTGATCAGTGCATGATCAGCCACGTGATCAGTGCATGATAGCCACGTGATCAGTGCATGATCAGTCACGTGATCAGTGCATGAAGTCACGTGATCAGTGCATGATCAGTCACGTGATCAGTGCATGATCAGTCACGTGATCAGTGCATGATCAGCCACGTGATCAGTGCATGATCAGTCACGTGATCAGTGCATGATCAGTCACGTGATCAGTGCATGGTAGCTACGTGATCAGTGCATGATCAGCCACGTGATCAGTGCATGATAGCCACGTGATCAGTGCATGATCAGTCACGTGATCAGTGCATGATCAGTCACGTGATCAGTGCATGGTAGCTGCGTGATCATGCATGATCAGCCACGTGATCAGTGCATGATAGCCACGTGATCAGTGCATGATCAGCCACGTGATCAGTGCATGATCAGTCACGTGATCAGTGTATGATCAGCCACGTGATCAGTGCATGATCAGCCACGTGATCAGTGCATGATCAGTCACGTGATCAGTGTATGATCAGCCACGTGAACAGTGCATGCTCAGTCACGTGATCAGGGCCTGCTGAGCTGCGTGATTACTGTCTGCTCATCTGCTTGACAATTGCCAGCTGAGCTGCACGATTCCTGCCTGTCATCTGCTTGACAATTGCCACCTGTGCTGCGTAATTCCTGCCTGCTCATCTACTTGATTATTGCCAGCTGAGCAGCATGATTTCTCAGAGCTGAGTTCCATGATTATAGCCTGCTGACTGATTCCTGCCTACTCAGCTCTATGTTCATTGCCTCCAGAGGCACATGATCAGTGTATGATCCAAACATGATCAGCACATGATCAGTCACATGATCAGTGCATGATAAGCCACGTGATCAGTGCATGATCAATTACGTGATCAGTGCATGATCAGTCACGTGACCAGTGCATGGTAGCTGCGTGATCAGTGCATGATCAGCCACGTGATCAGTGCATGATAGCCACGTGATCAGTGCATGATCAGTCACGTGATCAGTGCATGATCAGTCACGTGATCAGTGCATGATCAGTCACGTGATCAGTGCATGATCAGTCACGTGATCAGTGCATGATCAGTCACGTGACCAGTACATGGTAGCTACGTGATCATTGCATGATCAGCCACGTGATCAGTGCATGATAGCCACGTGATCAGTGCATGATCAGTCACGTGATCAGTGCATGATCAGTCACGTGATCAGTGCATGATCAGCCACGTGATCAGTGCATGATCAGTCACGTGATCAGTGCATGGTAGCTACGTGATCAGTGCATGATCAGCCACGTGATCAGTGCATGATAGCCACGTGATCAGTGCATGATCAGTCACGTGATCAGTGCATGATCAGCCACGTGATCAGTGCATGAGTGCGTGATCAGTGCATGATCAGTCACGTGATCAGTGTGTGATCAGCCACGTGATCAGTGCATGATCAGCCACGTGATCAGTGCATGATATCCACGTGATCAGTGCATGATCAGTCACGTGATCAGTGCATGATCAGCCACGTGATCAGTGCATGATCAGACACGTGATCAGTGCATGATCAGCCACGTGATCAGTGCATGATATCCACGTGATCAGTGCATGATCAGCCACGTGATCAGTGCATGATCAGTCACGTGATCAGTGCATGATCAGTCACGTGATCAGTGCATGATCAGCCACGTGATCAGTGCATGTGGAGTCATGTAGTCAATGCATGATAGTGCCGTGATCAGTGCATGATCAGTCCCGTGATCAGTGTATGATCAGCCACGTGATCAGTGCATGATCAGCACGTGATCAGTGCATGATCAGCCACGTGATCAGTGCATGATAGCCACGTGATCAGTGCATGATCAGTCACGTGATCAGTGTATGATCAGCCACGTGAACAGTGCATGCTCAGTCACGTGATCAGGGCCTGCTGAGCTGCGTGATTACTGTCTGCTCATCTGCTTGACAATTGCCAGCTGAGCTGCACGATTCCTGCCTGTCATCTGCTTGACAATTGCCAGCTGTGCTGCGTAATTCCTGCCTGCTCAGCTGCTTGATTATTGCCAGCTGAGCAGCATGATTCCTCACAGCTGAGTTCCATGATTATTGCCTGCTGACTGTTTGATTCGTGCCTACTCAGCTCTTTGTTTATTGCCTCCAGAGGCACATGATCAGTGTATGATAGCAAACATGATCAGCGCATGATCAGTCACATGATCAGCGCCATTAAGTCACGTGATCACTACATGATAGTCATGTGATCAGTCCATGCTCAGTCACGGTATCAGTGCATGATCAGCCACGTGATCAGTGCATGATCTGTCACATGATTAGTGTATGATCATCCACGTGATCAGTGCATGGGCAGTCATGTGATCAGTGCATGATATAGACGTGATCAGTGCATGATCAGTCACGTGATCAGTGCATGATAGCCACGTGATCAGTGCATGATCAGTCACCTGATGGGTGTATGATCATTCACGTGACCTGTACATGGTAGCTACATGATCATTGCATGATCAGCCACGTGAGTAGTGCATGATAGCCACGTGATCAGTGCATGATCAGTCACGTGATCAGTGCATGATCAGTCATGCGACCAGTACATGGTAGCTGCGTGATCATGCATGATCAGCCACGTGAGCAGTGCATGATAGCCACGTGATCAGTGCATGATCAGACACGTGATCAGTGCATGATCAGGCACGTGATCAGTGCATGTCCAGCCACGTGATCAGTGCATGATCAGCCACGTGATCAGTGCATGATTAGTCACGTGATCAGTGTGTGATCAGCCACGTGAACAGTGCATGCTCAGTCACGTGATCAGGGCCTGCTGAGCTGCGTGATTACTGTCTGCTCATCTGCTTGACAATTTCCAGCTGAGCTGCACGATTCCTGCCTGTCATCTCCTTGACAATTGCCACCTGTGCTGCGTAATTCCTGCCTGCTCATCTACTTGACTATTGCCAGCTGAGCAGCATGATTTCTCAGAGGTGAGTTCCATGATTATAGCCTGCTGACTGATTCCTGCCTACTCAGCTCTATGTTCATTGCCTCCAGAGGCACATGATCAGTGTGTGACACCAAACATGATAAGCACATGATCAGTCACATGATCAATGCATGATAAGCCACGTGATCAGTGCATGATCAGTTACGTGATCAGTGCATGATCAGTCATGTGACCAGTACATGGTAGCTGCGTGATCATTGCATGATCAGCCACGTGAGCAGTGCATGATAGCCACGTGATCAGTGCATGATCAGTTACGTGATCAGTGCATGATCAGTCACGTGACCAGTGCATGATAGCTACGTGATCAGTGCATGATCAGCCACGTGATCAGTGCATGATAGCCACGTGATCAGTGCATGATAGCCACGTGATCAGTGCATGATCAGTCACGTGATCGTGCATGATCAGCCACGTGATCAGTGCATGTTATCCACGTTATCAGTGCAGGATAGCCATGTGATCACTTCATGATTATTTACGTGATCTGTACATGATCAGTCACGTGATCGTGATGATCAGCCCCGTGATCAGTGCGTGATGAGCCATGTGATCAGTGCAGGATCAATTACGTGATCAGTGCATGATCAGTCACATGACCAGTACATGGTTTGTACGTGATCATTGTGTGATCAGCCACGTGATCAGTGCATGATAGCCACGTGGTCAGTGCATGATAAGCCACATGATCAGTGCATGATGAGCCACGTGATCAGTGCATGATCAGTCATGTGATACATGTGTGATCAGCCACGTGATCACTGCATGATGAGCCACGTGATCAGTGCATGATCAGCCACGTGATCAGTGCATGATCAGCCACGTGATCAGTGAATGATCAGACACGTGATCAGTGCATGATCAGCCACGTGATCAGTGCATGATCAGTCACGTGACCAGTACATGGTAGCTACGTGATCAGTGCATGATCAGCCACGTGATCTGTGCATGATAGCCACGTGATCAGTGCATGATCAGTCACATGATCAGTGTGTGATCAGTCACGTGACAGTGCATGATATCCGTGCATGATAGCCACGTGATCAGTGCATGATAGCCACGTGATCAGTGCATGATCAGTCACGTGATACGTGTGTGATCAGCCACGTGATCAGTGCATGATATCCACGTGAACAGTGCAGGATAGCCACGTGATCACTTCATGATTAGTCACGTGATCTGTACATGATCAGTCACGTGATACGTGTGTGATCAGCCACCGTGATCAGTGCGTGATGAGCCACGTGATCAGTGCAGGATCAATTGCGTGATCAGTGCATGATCAGTCAGGAGACCAGTACATGGTTGCTACGTGATCCTTGCATGATCAGCCACGTGAGCAGTGCATGATAGCCACGTGATCAGTGCATGATCAGTCACGTGATCAGTACATGATCAGTCACCTGAACAGTGTATGATCATTTACGTGATCTGTGCATGATCAGTCACGTGACCAGTATATGGTAGCTTCGAGATCATTCCATGACGAACCACGTGAGCAGTGCATGATAGCCACGTGATTTGTGCATGATGAGTTACGTGAGCAGAGTATGATCAGCCACGTGATCAGTGCATGAGTGCCACGTGATCCATGCATGATATGTCACGTGACAGGTGTGTGATCAGCCACGTGAGCAGTGCATGTTCAGCCACGTATTCAGTGCATGATAGCCACGTGATCAGTGCATGATCCGTTACGTGAGCAGTGTATGATCAGCCACGTGATCAGTGCATGGTCAGACACATGAACACTGTATGATCAGCCACGTGATCAGTGCATGATATCCAAGTGATCAGTGCATGATCAATCACGTGATCAGTGTATGAGCAGCCACGTGAACAGTGCATACTCAGTCACGTGATCAGGGCCTGCTGAACTGCGTATTTACAGTCTGCTCATCTGCTTGACAATTGCCAGCTGAGCTGCACGATTCCTGCCTGTCACCTGCTTGACAATTGCCAGCTGTGCTGCGTAATTCCTGCCTGCTCAGCTGCTTGATTATTGCCAGCTGAGCAGCATGATTCCTCACAGCTGAGTTCCATGATTATTGCCTGCTGACTGTATGATTCGTGCCTACTCAGCTCTTTGTTTATTGCCTCCAGAGGCACATGATCAGTGTATGATAGCAAACATGATCATCGCATGATCAGTCACATGATCAGCGCCATTAAGTCACGTGATCACTACATGATAGTCATGTGATCAGTCCATGCTCAGTCACGGTATCAGTGCATGATCAGCCACGTGATCAGTGCATGATCAATTACGTGATCAGTGCATGATCAGTCACGTGATCAGTACATGGTAGCTACGTGATCATTGCCAGATCAGCCACGTGAGCAGTGCATGATAGGCACGTGATCAGTGCATGATCAGCCATGTGATCAGTGCATGATCAGTCACGTGATCAGTGCATGATCAGCCACGTGATCAGTGCATGCGGAGTCATGTAGTCAATGCATGATAGCACCGTGATCAGTGCATGATCAGTCCCGTGATGAGTGTATGATCAGCCAAGTGATCAGTGCAAGATAGCTACGTGATCAGTGCATGATCAGTCACGTGATAGGTGTGTGATCAGCCACGTGATCAGTGCATGATCAGTCACGTGATCAGGGTCTGCTGAGCTGCGTGATTACTGTCTGCTCATCTGCTTGACAATTTCCAGCTGAGCTGCACGATTCCTGCCTGTCATCTCCTTGACAATTGCCACCTGTGCTGCGTAATTCCTGCCTGCTCATCTACTTTATTATTGCCAGCTGAGCAGCATGATTTCTCAGAGCTGAGTTCCATGATTATAGCCTGCTGACTGATTCCTGCCTACTCAGCTCTATGTTCATTGCCTCCAGAGGCACATGATCAGTGTGTGACACCAAACATGATCAGCACATGATCAGTCACATGATCAATGCATGATAAGCCAGGTGATCAGTGCATGATCAATTATGTGATCAGTGCATGATCAGTCATGTGACCAGTACATGGTAGTTGCGTGATCATTGCATGATCAGCCACGTGAACAGTGCATGGTAGACACGTGAACAGTGCATGATCAGTCACGTGATCAGTGCATGATCAGTCACGTGATCAGTGCATTATCAGTTACCTGATCAGTGCATGATCAGTCACGTGACCAGTGCATGGTAGCTACGTGATCATTGCATGATCAGCCACGTGAACAGTGCATTGTAGACACGTGAACAGTGCATGATCAGTCACGTGATCTGTGCATGATCAGTCACGTGATCTGTGCATGATCAGTCACGTGATCAGTGCATGATCAATTACCTGATCAGTGCATGATCAGTCACGTGACCAGTGCATGGTAGCTACGTGATCATTGCATGATCAGCCACGTGAGCAGTGCATGATAGCCACGTGATCAGTGCATGATCAGCCACGTGATCAGTGCATGATCAGTCCCGTGATCAGTGCATGATCAGCCACGTGATCAGTGCATGATCAGTCACGTGATCAGTACATGATAGCTACGTGATCATTGCATGATCAGCCACGTGATCTGTGCATGATAGCCACGTGATCAGTGCATGATCAGTCACGTGATCAGTGTGTGATCAACCACGTGACCAGTGCATGATTATCAGTGCATGATAGCCACGTGATCAGTGCATGATCAGTCACGTGATCAGTGCATGATCAGCCGCGGGATCAGTGCATGATCAGCCACGTGATCAGTGCATGATCAGTCACGTGATCAGTGCATGATCAGCCACCTGATCAGTGAATGATCAGTCACGTGACCAGTGCATGGTAGCTGCGTGATAACTGCATGAGAGCCACGTGATCAGTGCATGATCAGTCACGTGATCAGTGCATGATCAGTCACGTGATCAGTGCATGATCAGCCACGTGATCAGTGCATGATCAGCCACGTGATCAGTGCATGATAGCCACGTGATAACTGCATGATAGCCACTCGATCAGTGCATGATCAGTCACGTGATCAGTGCATGATCAGTCACGTGATCAGTGCATGATAGCCACGTGATCAGTGCATGATCAGCCACGTGATCAGTGCATGATCAGTCATGTGACCAGTACATGGTAGCCACGTGATCATTGCATGATCAGCCACGTGAGCAGTGCATTATAGCCACGTGATCAGTGCATGATCAGTCACGTGATCAGTGCATGATCAGTCACGTGATCAGTGCATGATCAGCCACGTGATCAGTGCATGATCAGTCACGTGATCAGTGCATGATCAATTACCTGATTAGTGCATGATCAGTCACGTGACCAGTGCATGGTAGCCACGTGATCAGTGCATGATCAGCCACGTGATCAGTGCATGATAGCCACGTGATCAGTGCATGATCAGCCACGTAATCAGTGCATGATCAGTCACGTGATCAGTGCATGATCAGCCACGTGATCAGTGCATGATCAGTCACGTGACCAGTACATGGTAGCTAAGTGATCATTGCATGATCAGCCACGTGATCAGTGCATGATAGCCACGTGATCAGTGCATGATCAGTCACATGATACGTGTGTGATCAGCCACGTGACCAGTGCATAATATCAGTGCATGATAGCCACGTGATCAGTGCATGATCAGTCACGTGATCAGTGCATGATCAGCCACGTGATCAGTGCATGATCAGCCACGTGATCAGTGCATGATCAGTCACGTGATCAGTGCATGATCAGCCACCTGATCAGTGCATGATCAGTCACGTGATCAGTGCATGGTAGCTGCGTGATCATTGCATGATCAGCCACGTGATCAGTGCATGATAGCTACGTGATCAGTGCATGATCAGTCACGTGATACATGTGTGATCAGCCACGTGATCAGGGCATGATATCCACGTGATCAGTGCAGGATAGCCACGTGATCACTTCATGATTAGTCACGTGATCTGCATGATCAGTCACGTGATCGTGTCTGATCAGCCACCGGATCAGTGCGTGATGAGCCACGTGATCATTGCAGGATCAATTACGTGATCAGTGCATGATCAGTCACGTGACCAGTACATGGTTGCTACGTGATCGTTGCATGATCAGCCACGTGAGCAGAGCATGATAGCCACGTGATCAGTGCATTATCAGTCACATGATCAGTACATGATCAGACACTTGAACAGTGCATGATCATTTACGTGATCAGTGCATGATCAGTCACATGACCAGTATATGGTAGCTTCGTGATCATTCCATGAAGAACCACGTGAGCAGTGCATGATAGCCATGTGATGTGTGCATGATGAGTTACGTGAGCAGTGTATGATCAGCCACGTGATCAGTGCATGAGTGCCACGTGATCCGTGCATGATATGTCACGTGACAGGTGTGTGATCAGCCACGTGAGCAGTGCATGTTCAGCCACGTATTCAGTGCATGATAGCCACGTGTTCAGTGCATGATCAGTTACGTGAGCAGTATATGATCAGCCACGTGATCAGTGCATGGTCAGACACGTGAACATTGTATGATCAGCCACGTGATCAGTGCATGATATCCAAGTGATCAGTGCATGATCAATCACGTGATCAGTGTATGAGCCGCCACGTGAACAGTGCATACTCAGTCACGTGATCAGGGCCTGCTGAGCTGCATATTTACTGTCTGTTCATCTGCTTGACAATTGCCAGCTGAGCTGCACGATTCCTGCCTGTCATCTGCTTGACAATTGCCAGCTGTGCTGCGTAATTCCTGCCTGCTCAGCTGCTTGATTATTGCCAGCTGAGCAGCATGATTCCTCACACCTGAGTTCCATGATTATTGCCTGCAGACTGTATGATTCGGGCCTACTCAGCTCTTTGTTTATTGCCTCCAGAGGCACATGATCAGTGTATGATAGCAAACATGATCAGCGCATGATCAGTCACATGATCAGCGCCATTAAGTCACGTGATCACTACATGATAGTCATGTGATCAGTCCATGCTCAGTCGCGGTATCAGTGCATGATCAGCCACGTGATCAGTGCATGATCTGTCACATGATTAGTGTATGATCATCCACGTGATCAGTGCATGGGCAGTCATGTGATCAGTGCATGATATAGACGTGATCAGTGCATGATCAGTCTCGTGATCAGTGCATGATAGCCACGTGATCAGTGCATGATCAGTCACCTGATGGGTGTATGATCATTCACGTGACCTGTACATGGTAGCTACATGATCATTGCATGATCAGCAACGTGAGTAGTGCATGATAGCCACGTGATCACTGCATGATCAGTCACGTGATCAGTGCATGATCAGTCATGTGACCAGTACATGGTAGCTGCGTGATCATCGCATGATCAGCCACGTGAGCAGTGCATGATAGCCACGTGATCAGTGCATGATCAGACACGAGATCAGTGCATGATCAGCCACGTGATCAGTGCATGATCAGCCACGTGATCAGTGCATGACCAGGCACGTGATCAGTGTATGTCAGCCAAGTGATCAGTGCATGATAGTCACGTGATCAGTGCATGATCAGTCACTTGATCAGTGCATGATCAGCCACGTGATCAGTGCATGATCAGCCACATGATCAGTGCATGATCAGTTACGTGATCAGTGCATGATCAGTCAAGTGACCAGTACATGGTAGCTACGTGATCATTGCCATGATCAGCCATGTGATCAGTGCATGATAGCCACGTGATCAGTGCATGATCAGCCACGTGATCAGTGCATGATCAGTCACGTGATCAGTTCATGATCAGTCACGTGATCAGTGCATGATCATCCACGTGATCAGTGCATGATGGAGTCATATAGTCAATGCATGATAGCGCCGTGATCAGTGCACGATCAGTCCCGTGATGAGTGTATGATCAGCCACGTGATCAGTGCATGATAGCTACGTGATCAGTGCATGATCAGTCACGTGATAGGTGTGTGATCAGCCATGTGAACAGTGCATGCTCAGTCACGTGATCAGGGCCTGCTGAGCTGCGTGATTACTGTCTGCTCATCTGCTTGACAATTTCCAGCTGAGCTGCACGATTCCTGCCTGTCATCTCCTTGACAATTGCCACCTGTGCTGCGTAATTCCTGCCTGCTCATCTACTTGATTATTGCCAGCTGAGCAGCATGATTTCTCAGAAGTGAGTTCCATGATTATAGCCTGCTGAGTGATTCCTGCCTACTCAGCTCTATGTTCATTGCCTCCAGAGGCACATGATCAGTGTGTGACACCAAACATGATCAGCACATGATCAGTCACATGATCAATGCATGATAAGCCACGTGATCAGTGCATGATCAATTACGTGCTCAGTGCATGATCAGTCATGTGACCAGTGCATGGTAGCTGCGTGATCATTGCATGATCAGCCACGTGGGCAGTGTATGATCAGTCACGTGATCAGAGCATGATCAGCCACCTGATCAGTGCATGATCAGTCACGTGACCAGTACATGGTAGCTACGTGATCAGTGCATGATCAGCCACGTGATCAGTGCATGATCAGCCACGTGATCAGTGCATGATCAGTCACGTGATACATGTGTGATCAGACACGTGATCAGTGCATGATATCCAAGTGATCAGTGCAGGATAGCCACGTGATCACTTCATGATTAGTCACGTGATCTGTACATGATCAGTCACGTGATTCGTGTCTGATCAGCCACCGGATCAGTGCGTGATGAGCCACGTGATCAGTGCAGGATCAATTACGTGATCAGTGCATGATCAGTCACGAGACCAGTACATGGTTGCTACGTGATCTTTGCCTGATCAGCCACGTGAGCAGAGCATGATAGCCACGTGATCAGTGCATTATCAGTCACATGATCAGTACATGATCAGTCACGTGACCAGTGCATGATCATTTACGTGATCTGTGCATGATCAGTCACGTAACCAGTATATGGTAGCTTCGTGATCATTCCATGAAGAACCACGTGAGCAGTGCATGATAGCCACGTGATGTGTGCATGATGAGTTACGTGAGCAGTGTATGATCAGCCACGTGATCAGTGCATGAGTGCCACGTGATCCGTGCATGATATGTCACGTGACAGGTGTGTGATCAGCCATGTGAGCAGTGCATGTTCAGCCACGTATTCAGTGCATGGTAGCCACGTGATCAGTGCATGATCAGTTACGTGATCAGTGTATGATCAGCCACGTGATCAGTGCATGATCAGTCCCGTGAACACTGTATGATCAGCCACGTGATCAGTGCATGATATCCACGTGATCAGTGCATGATCAATCACGTGATCAGTGTATGAGCAGCCACGTGAACAGTGCATACTCAGTCACGTGATCAGGGCCTGCTGAGCTGCGTGTTTACTGTCTGCTCATCTGCTTGACAATTGCCAGCTGAGCTGCACGATTCCTGCCTGTCATCTGCTTGACAATTGCCAGCTCTGCTGCGTAATTCCTGCCTGCTCATCTGCTTGATCATTGCCAGCTGAGCAGCATGATTTCTCACAGCTGAGTTCCATGATTATTGCCTGCTGACTGTATGATTCCTGCCTACTCAGCTCTTTGTTCATTGCCTCCAGAGGCACATGATCAGTGTATGATACCAAACATGATCAGCGCATGATCAGTCACATGATCAGCGCCATGATAAGTCACGTGATCACTACATGATAGTCATGTGATCAGTCCATGCTCAGTCACGGTATCAGTGCATGATCAGCCACGTGATCAGTGCATGATCTGTCACGTGATTAGTGTATGATCATCCACGTGATCAGTGCATGGGCAGTCACGTGATCAGTGCATGATATAGACGTGATCAGTGCATGATCAGTCTCGTGATCAGTGCATGATAGCCACGTGATCAGTGCATGATCAGTCACCTGATGGGTGTATGATCATTCACGTGACCTGTACATAGTAGCTACATGAACATTGCATGATCAGCCACGTGATTAGTGCACGATAGCCACGTGATCACTGCATGATCAGTCACGTGATCAGTGCATGATCAGTCATGTGACCAGTACATGGTAGCTGCGTGATCATTGCATGATCAGCCACGTGAGCAGTGCATGATAGCCACGTGATCAGTGCATGATCAGACACGAGATCAGTGCATGATCAGCCACGTGATCAGTGCATGATCAGCCACGTGATCAGTGTATGTCCAGCCACTTGATCAGTGCATGATCAGCCACGTGATCAGTGCATGATCAGTCACGTGATCAGTGTATGATCAGCCACGTGATCAGTGCATGATCAGCCACGTGATCAGTGCATGATCAGTTACGTGATCAGTGCATGATCAGTCAAGTGACCAGTACATGGTAGCTACGTGATCATTGCCAGATCAGCCACGTGAGCAGTGCATGATAGCCACGTGATCAGTGCATGATCAGCCACGTGATCAGTGCATGATCAGTCACGTGATCAGTGCATGGTCAGTCACGTGATCAGTGCATGATCATCCACGTGATCAGTGCATGCGGAGTCATGTAGTCAATGCATGATAGCCACGTGATCAGTGCATGATCAGTCACGTGATGAGTGTATGATCAGCCACGTGATCAGTGCAAGATAGCTACGTGATCAGTGCATGATCAGTCACGTGATCAGTGTGTGATCAGCCATGTGAACAGTGCATGCTCAGTCACGTGATCAGGGCCTGCTGAGCTGCGTGATTACTGTCTGCTCATCTGCTTGACAATTTCCAGCTGAGCTGCGCGATTCCTGCCTGTCATCTCCTTGACAATTGCCACCTGTGCTGCGTAATTCCTGCCTGCTCATCTACTTGATTATTGCCAGCTGAGCAGCATGATTTCTCAGAGCTGAGTTCCATGATTATAGCCTGCTGACTGATTCCTGCCTACTCAGCTCTATGTTCATTGCCTCCAGAGGCACATGATCAGTGTGTGACACCAAACATGATCAGCACATGATCAGTCACATGATCAATGCATGATAAGCCAGGTGATCAGTGCATGATCAATTACGTGATCAGTGCATGATCAGTCATGTGACCAGTACATGGTAGTTTCGTGATCATTGCATGATCAGCCACGTGATCAGTGCATGGTAGCCACGTGATCAGTGCATGATCAGTCACGTGATCAGTGCATGATCAGTCACGTGATCAGTGCATGATCAGTCACGTGATCAGTGCATGATCAGTCACGTGATCAGTGCATGATCAGTCACGTGACCAGTGCATGATAGCTGCGTGATCAGTGCATGATCAGCCACGTGATCAGTGCATGATAGTCACGTGATCAGTGCATGATCAGGCCAGTGATCAGTGCATGATAGCCACGTGACCAGTGCATGGTAGCTACGTGATCATTGCATGATCAGCCACGTGATCAGTGCATGATAGCCACGTGATCAGAGCATGATCAGTCACGTGATCGTGTGTGATCAGCCACGTGACCAGTGCATAATATCAGTGAATGATAGCCACGTGATCAGTGCATGATCAGTCACGTGATCAGTGCATGATCAGCCACGTGATCAGTGCATGATCAGCCACGTGATCAGTGCATGATCAGCCACGTGATCAGTGCATGATCAGCCACGTGATCAGTGAATGATCAGACACGTGACCAGTGCATGGTAGCTACGTGATCAGTGCATGATCAGCCACGTGATCTGTGCATGATAGCCACGTGATCAGTGCATGATCAGCCACGTGATCACTTCATGATCAGTCACGTGATCTGTTCATGATCAGTCACGTGATCCGTGTATGATCAGCCACGGGATCAGTGCTTGATGAGCCACGTGATCAGTGCAGGATCAATTACGTGATCAGTGCATGATCAGTCACGAGACCAGTACATGGTTGCTACGTGATCGTTGCATGATCAGCCACGTGAGCAGAGCATGATAGCCACGTGATCAGTGCATGATCAGTCACGTGAGCAGTACATGATCAGTCACGTGATCAGTGCATGATCATTTACGTGATCTGTGCATGATCAGTCACGTGACCAGTATATGGTAGCTCGTGATCATTCATGAAGAACCACGTGAGCAGTGCATGATAGCCACGTGATGTGCATGATGAGTTACGTGAGCAGTGTATGATAAGCCACGTGATCAGTGCATGAGTGCCACGTGATCCGTGCATGATATGTCACGTGACAGGTGTGTGATCAGCCACGTGAGCAGTGCATGTTCAGCCACGTATTCAGTGTATGATAGCCACGTGATCTGTGCATGATCAGTTATGTGAGCAGTGTATGATCAGCCACGTGTTCAGTGCATGGTCAGACACGTGAACACTGTATGATCAGCCACGTGATCAGTGCATGATATCCAAGTGATCAGTGAATGATCAATCACGTGATCAGTGTATGAGCAGCCACGTGAACAGTGCATACTCAGTCACGTGATCAGTGCCTGCTGAGCTGCGTATTTACTGTCTGCTCATGTGCTTGACAATTGCCAGGTGAGCTGCACGATTCCTGCCTGTCATCTGCTTGACAATTGCCAGCTGTGCTGCGTAATTCCTACCTGCTCAGCTGCTTGATTATTGCCAGCTGAGCAGCATGATTCCTCACAGCTGAGTCCCATGATTATTGCCTGCTGACTGTATGATTTGTGCCTACTCAGCTCTTTGTTTATTGCCTCCAGAGGCACATGATCAGTGTATGATAGCAAACATGATCAGCGCATGATCAGTCACATGATCAGCGCCATAAAGTCACGTGATCACTACATGATAGTCATGTGATCAGTCCATGCTCAGTCACGGTATCAGTGCATGATCAGTCACGTGATCTGTGCATGATCAGTCACGTGATCTGTACATGATCAGTCACGTGATCAGTGCATGATCAATTACCTGATCAGTGCATGATCAGTCGCGTGACCAGTGCATGGTAGCTACGTGATCATTGCATGATCAGCCACGTGAGCAGTGCATGATAGCCACGTGATCAGTGCATGATCAGCCACGTGATCAGTGCATGATCAGTCACGTGATCAGTGCATGATCAGCCACGTGATCAGTGCATGATCAGTCACGGGACAAGTACATGGTAGCTACGTGATCATTGCATGATCAGCCACGTGATCTGTGCATCATAGCCACGTGATCAGAGCATGATCAGTCACATGATACGTGTGTGATCATCCACGTGACCAGTGCATAATATCAGTGCATGATAGCCACGTGAGCAGTGCATGATGAGTCACGTGATCAGTGCATGATCAGTCACGTGATCAGTGCATGATCAGGCACGTGATCAGTGCATGATCAGTCACGTGATCAGTGCATGATCAGCCACGTGATCAGTGCATGATCAGTCACGTGACCAGTACATGTAAGTACGTGATCATTGCATGATCAGCCACGTGATCTGTGCATGATAGCCACGTGATCAGTGCATGATCTGTCCCGTGATACATGCGTGATCACCCACGTGATCAGTGCATGGTATCCACGTGATCAGTGCACGATAGCCACGTGATCACTTCATGATTAGTCACGTGATCTGTAAATGATCAGTCACGTGATCGTGTCTGATCAGCCACCGGATCAGTGCGTGATGAGCCACGTGATCAGTGCAGGATCAATTACGTGATCAGTGCATGATCAGTCACGAGACCAGTACATGGTTGCTACGTGATCGTTGCATGATCAGCCACGTGAGCAGAGCATGATAGCCACGTGATCAGTGCATTATCAGTCACATGATCAGTACATGATCAGACACTTGAACAGTGCCTGATCATTTACGTGATCAGTGCATGATCAGTCACATGACCAGTATATGGTAGCTTCGTGATCATTCCATGAAGAACCACGTGAGCAGTGCATAATAGCCATGTGATGTGTGCATGATGAGTTACGTGAGCAGTGTATGATAAGCCACGTGATCAGTGCATGAGTGCCACGTGATCCGTGCATGATATGTCACGTGACAGGTGTGTGATCAGCCACGTGAGCAGTGCATGTTCAGCCACGTATTCAGTGCATGATAGCCACGTGATCAGTGCATGATCAGACACGTGAGCAGTGTATGATCAGCCACGTGATCAGTGCATGATATCCAAGTGATCAGTGAATGATTAATCACGTGATCGGTGTATGAGCCGCCACGTGAACAGTGCATACTGAGTCACGTGATCAGGGCCTGCTGAGCTGCATATTTACTGTCTGTTCATCTGCTTGACAATTGCCAGGTGAGCTGCACGATTCCTGCCTGTCATCTGCTTGACAATTGCCAGCTCTGCTGTGTAATTCCTACCTGCTCAGCTGCTTGATTATTGCCAGCTGAGCAGCGTGATTCCTCACAGCTGAGTTCCATGATTATTGCCTGCAGACTGTATGATTCGTGCCTACTCAGCTCTTTGTTTATTGCCTCCAGAGGCACATGATCAGTGTATGATAGCAAACATGATCAGCGCATGATCAGTCACATGATCAGCGCCATTAAGTCACGTGATCACTACATGATAGTCATGTGATCAGTCCATGCTCAGTCACGGTATCAGTGCATGATCAGCCACGTGATCAGTGCATGATCTGTCACATGATTAGTGTATGATCATCCACGTGATCAGTGCATGGGCAGTCATGTGATCAGTGCATGATATAGACGTGATCAGTGCATGATCAGTCACGTGATCAGTGCATGATAGCCACGTGATCAGTGCATGATCAGTCACCTGATGGGTGTATGATCATTCACGTGACCTGTACATGGTAGCTACATGATCATTGCATGATCAGCCACGTGAGTAGTGCATGATAGCCACGTGATCACTGCATGATCAGTCACGTGATCAGTGCATGATCAGTCTTGTGACCAGTACATGGTAGCTGCGTGATCATCGCATGATCAGCCACGTGAGCAGTGCATGATAGCCACGTGATCAGTGCATGATCAGACACGAGATCAGTGCATGATCAGTCACGTGATCAGTGCATGATCAGCCACGTGATCAGTGCATGACCAGGCATGTGATCAGTGTATGTCCAGCCAAGTGATCAGTGCATGATAGCCACGTGATCAGTGCATGATCAGTCACGTGATCAGTGTATGATCAGCCACGTGATCAGTGCATGATCAGCCACATGATCAGTGCATGATCAATTACGTGATCAGTGCATGATCAGTCAAGTGACCAGTACATGGTAGCTACGTGATCATTGCCAGATCAGCCACGTGAGCAGTGCATGATAGCCACGTGATCAGTGCATGATCAGCCATGTGATCAGTGCATGATCAGTCACGTGATCAGTTCATGGTCAGTCACGTGATCAGTGCATGATCATCCACGTGATCAGTGCATGTAGTCATATAGTCAATGCATGATAGCGCCGTGATCAGTGCACGATCAGTCCCGTGATGAGTGTATGATCAGCCAAGTGATCAGTGCAAGATAGCTACGTGATCAGTGCATGATCAGTCACATGATCAGTGCATGATCAGTCACGTGATAGGTGTGTGATCAGCCATGTGAACAGTGCATGCTCAGTCACGTGATCAGGGCCTGCTGAGCTGCGTGATTACTGTCTGCTCATCTGCTTGACAATTTCCAGCTGAGCTGCACGATTCCTGCCTGTCATCTCCTTGACAATTGCCACCTGTGCTACGTAATTCCTGCCTGCTCATCTACTTGATTATTGCCAGCTGAGCAGCATGATTTCTCAGAGCTGAGTTCCATGATTATAGCCTGCTGACTGATTCCTGCCTACTCAGCTCTATGTTCATTGCCTCCAGAGGCACATGATCAGTGTATGACACCAAACATGATCAGCACATGATCAGTCACATGATCAATGCATGATAAGCCAGGTGATCAGTGCATGATCAATTACGTGATCAGTGCATGATCAGTCATGTGACCAGTACATGGTGCTGCGTGATCATTGCATGATCAGCCACGTGATCAGTGCATGATCAGTCACGTGATCAGTGCATGATCAGCCACGTGATCAGTGCATGATCAGTCACGTGACCAGTGCATGGTAGCTACGTGATCATTGCATGATCAGCCACGTGATCTGTGCATGATAGCCACGTGATCAGTGCATGATCAGTCACGTGATACATGTGTGATCAGCCACGTGATCAGTGCATGATATCCACGTGATCAGTGCAGGATAGCAACGTGATCAGTGCATGATAAGTCACGTGATCTGTGCATGATCAGTCACGTGATACGTGTCTGATCAGCCACGGATCAGTGCGTGATGAGCCACGTGATCAGTGCAGGATCAGTTACGTGATCAGTGCATGATCAGTCACGTGATCAGTGCATGGTAGCTACGTGATCAGTGCATGATCAGCCACGTGATCAGTGCATGATAGCCACGTGATCAGTGCATTATCAGTCACGTGATCAGTGCATGATCAGCCACCTGATCAGTGCATGATCAGTCACGTGATCAGTGCATGGTAGCTACGTGATCAGTGCATGATCAGCCACGTGATCAGTGCATGATAGCCACGTGATCAGTGCATGATCAGTCACGTGATCAGTGCATGATCAGTCACGTGATCAGTGCATGATCAGCCACGTGATCAGTGCATGATCAGCCACGTGATCAGTGCATGATCAGTCACGTGACCAGTGCATGGTCAGCCACGTGATCATTGCATGATCAGCCACGTGATCAGTGCATGATCAGCCACGTGATCAGTGCATGATCAGTCACGTGATCAGTGCATGATCAGTCACGTGACCAGTGCATGGTAGACACGTGATCATTGCATGATCAGCCACGTGATCAGTGCATGATAGCCACGTGATCAGTGCATGATCAGTCACGTGATCAGTGTATGATCAGCCACGTGATCAGTGCATGATATCAGTGCATGATCAGCCACGTGATCAGTGCATGATCAGTCACGTGATCAGTGCATGATCAGCCACGTGATCAGTGCATGATCAGCCACGTGATCAGTGCATGATCAGTCCACGTGATCAGTGCATGATCAGTTACGTGATCAGTGCATGATCAGTCACGTGATCAGTGCATGATAGCCACGTGATCAGTGCATGATCAGCCACGTGATCAGTGCATGATCAGCCACGTGATCAGTGCATGATCAGTCACGTGATCAGTGCATGATCAGCCACGTGATCAGTGCATGATCAGTCACGTGACCAGTGCATGGTAGCTACGTGATCGTTGCATGATCAGCCACGTGATCTGTGCATGATAGCCACGTGATCAGTGCATGATCAGTCACGTGATACAGTGTGATCAGCCACGTGATCAGTGCATGATATCCACGTGATCAGTGCAGGATAGCCACGTGATCACTTCATGATTAGTCACGTGATCTGTACATGATCAGCCACGTGATCAGTGCGTGATGAGCCACGTGATCAGTGCAGGATCAATTACGTGATCAGTGCATGATCAGTCACGTGACCAGTACATTGTTGCTACGTGATCGTTGCATGATCAGCCACGTGAGCAGAGCATGATAGCCACGTGATCAGTGCATTATCAGTCACGTGATCAGTACATGATCAGTCACGTGAACAGTGCATGATCAGTTACGTGATCAGTGCATGATCAGTCACGTGACCAGTATATGGTAGCTTCGTGATCATTCCATGAAGAACCACGTGATCAGTGCATGATAGCCACGTGATGTGTGCATGATGAGTTACGTGATCAGTGTATGATCAGCCACGTGATCAGTGCATGAGTGCCACGTGATCCGTGCATGATATGTCACGTGACAGGTGTGTGATCAGCCACGTGAGCAGTGCATGTTCAGCCACATATTCAGTGCATGATAGCCACGTGATCAGTGCATGATCAGTTACGTGAGCAGTGTATGATCAGTCACATGATCAGTGCATGGTCAGACACGTGAACAGTGCATGATCAGCCACGTGATCAGTGCATGATATCCACGTGATCAGTGCATGATCAGTCACGTGATCAGTGTATGAGCAGCCACGTGAACAGTGCATGCTCAGTCACGTGATCAGGGCCTGCTGAGCTGCGTGTTTACTGTCTGCTCATCTGCTTGACAATTGCCAGCTGAGCTGCACGATTCCTGCCTGTCATCTGCTTGACAATTGCCAGCTGTGCTGCGTAATTCCTGCCTGCTCATCTGCTTGATTATTGCCAGCTGAGCAGCATGATTCCTCACAGCTGAGTTCCATGATTATTGCCTGCTGACTGATTTCTGCCTACTCAGCTCTTTGTTCATTGCCTCCAGAGGCACATGATCAGTGTATGATACCAAACATGATCAGCGCATGATCAGTCACATGATCAGCGCCATTAAGTCACGTGATCACTGCATGATCAGTCATGTGATCAGTCCATGCTCAGTCACGGTATCAGTGCATGATCAGCCACGTGATCAGTGCATGATCAGTCACGTGATCAGTGCATGATCAGCCACGTGATCAGTGCATGATCAGTTACGTGATCAGTGCATGATCAGTCACGTGACCAGTGCATGGTAGCTACGTGATCAGTGCATGATCAGCCACGTGAGCAGTGCATGATAGCCACGTGATCAGTGCATGATCAGCCACGTGATCAGTGCATGATCAGTCACGTGATCAGTGCATGATCAGCCACGTGATCAGTGCATGATCAGTCACGTGACCAGTACATGGTAGCTACGTGATCATTGCATGATCAGCCACGTGATCAGTGCATGATAGCCACGTGATCAGTGCATGATCAGTCACGTGATCGTGCATGATCAGCCACGTGACCAGTGCATAATATCAGTGCATGATAGCCACGTGATCAGTGCATGATCAGCCACGTGATCAGTGCATGATCAGCCACGTGATCAGTGCATGATCAGCCACGTGATCAGTGCATGATCAGTCACGTGATCAGTGCATGATCAGCCACGTGATCAGTGCATGATCAGTCACGTGACCAGTACATGGTAACTACGTGATCATTGCATGATCAGCCACGTGATCAGTGCATGATAGCCACGTGATCAGTGCATGATCAGTCACGTGATACATGTGTGATCACCCACGTGATCAGTGCATGATATCCACGTGATCAGTGCAGGATAGCCACGTGATCACTTCATGATTAGTCACGTGATCTGTAAATGATCAGTCACGTGATACGTGTCTGATCAGCCACCGGATCAGTGCGTGATGAGCCACGTGATCAGTGCAGGATCAATTACGTGATCAGTGCATGATCAGTCACGAGACCAGTACATGGTTGCTACGTGATCGTTGCATGATCAGCCACGTGAGCAGAGCATGATAGCCACGTGATCAGTGCATTATCAGTCACATGATCAGTACATGATCAGACACTTGAACAGTGCATGATCATTTACGTGATCAGTGCATGATCAGTCACATGACCAGTATATGGTAGCTTCGTGATCATTCCATGAAGAACCACGTGAGCAGTGCATGATAGCCATGTGATGTGTGCATGATGAGTTACGTGAGCAGTGTATGATAAGCCACGTGATCAGTGCATGAGTGCCACGTGATCCGTGCATGATATGTCACGTGACAGGTGTGTGATCAGCCACGTGAGCAGTGCATGTTCAGCCACGTATTCAGTGCATGATAGCCACGTGATCAGTGCATGATCAGTTACGTGAGCAGTGTATGATCAGCCACGTGATCAGTGCATGATATCCAAGTGATCAGTGCATGATCAATCACGTGATCGGTGTATGAGCCGCCACGTGAACAGTGCATACTCAGTCACGTGATCAGGGCCTGCTGAGCTGCGTATTACTGTCTGCTCATCTGCTTGACAATTGCCAGCTGAGCTGCACGATTCCTGCCTGTCATCTGCTTGACAATTGCCAGCTCTGCTGCATAATTCCTGCCTGCTCAGCTGCTTGATTATTGCCAGCTGAGCAGCATGATTCCTCACAGCTGAGTTCCATGATTATTGCCTGCAGACTGTATGATTCGTGCCTACTCAGCTCTTTGTTTATTGCCTCCAGAGGCACATGATCAGTGTATGATAGCAAACATGATCAGCGCATGATCAGTCACATGATCAGCGCCATTAAGTCACGTGATCACTGCATGATAGTCATGTGATCAGTCCATGCTCAGTCACGGTATCAGTGCATGATCAGCCACGTGATCAGTGCATGATCTGTCACATGATTACTGTATGATCATCCACGTGATCAGTGCATGGGCAGTCATGTGATCAGTGCATGCTATAGACGTGATCAGTGCATGATCAGTCTCGTGATCAGTGCATGATAGCCACGTGATCAGTGCATGATCAGTCACCTGATGGGTGCATGATCATTCACGTGACCTGTACATGGTAGCTACATGATCATTGCATGATCAGCCACGTGAGTAGTGCATGATAGCCACGTGATCACTGCATGATCAGTTACGTGATCAGTGCATGATCAGTCATCTGACCAGTACATGGTAGCTGCGTGATCATCGCATGATCAGCCACGTGAGCAGTGCATGATAGCCACGTGATCAGTGCATGATCAGACACGAGATCAGTGCATGATCAGTCACGTGATCAGTGCATGATCAGCCACGTGATCAGTGCATGATCAGGCACGTGATCAGTGTATGTCCAGCCACGTGATCAGTGCATGATAGCCACGTGATCAGTGCATGATCAGTCACGTGATCAGTGCATGATCAGCCACGTGATCAGTGCATGATCAGCCACGTGATCAGTGCATGATCAATTACGTGATCAGTGCATGATCAGTCACGTGACCAGTACATGGTAGCTACGTGATCATTGCCAGATCAGCCACGTGATCAGTGCATGATAGCCACGTGATCAGTGCATGATCAGCCATGTGATCAGTGCATGATCAGTCACGTGATCAGTGCATGGTCAGTCACGTGATCAGTGCATGATCATCCACGTGATCAGTGCATGTGGAGTCATATAGTCAATGCATGATAGCGCCGTGATCATTGCACGATCAGTCCCGTGATGAGTGTATGATCAGCCAAGTGATCAGTGCAAGATAGCTACGTGATCAGTGCATGATCAGTCACATGATCAGTGCATGATCAGTCACGTGATAGGTGTGTGATCAGCCATGTGAACAGTGCATGCTCAGTCACGTGATCAGGGCCTGCTGAGCTGCGTGATTACTGTCTGCTCATCTGCTTGACCATTTCCAGCTGAGCTGCACGATTCCTGCCTGTCATCTCCTTGACAATTGCCACCTGTGCTACGTAATTCCTGCCTGCTCATCTACTTGATTATTGCCAGCTGAGCAGCATGATTTCTCAGAGCTGAGTTCCATGATTATAGCCTGCTGACTGATTCCTGCCTACTCAGCTCTATGTTCATTGCCTCCAGAGGCACATGATCAGTGTGTGACACCAAACATGATCAGCACATGATCAGTCACATAATCAATGCATGATAAGCCAGGTGATCAGTGCATGATCAATTATGTGATCAGTGCATGATCAGTCATGTGACCAGTACATGGTAGCTGCGTGATCATTGCATGATCAGCCACGTGATCAGTGCATGATCAGTCACGTGATCAGAGCATGATCAGCCACCTGATCAGTGCATGATCAGTCACGTGACCAGTACATGGTAGCTACGTGATCATTGCATGATCAGCCACGTGATCTGTGCATGATAGCCACGTGATCAGTGCATGATCAGTCACGTGATACATGTGTGATCAGCCACGTGATCAGTGCATGACATCCACGTGATCAGTGCAGGATAGCCACGTGATCACTTCATGATTAGTCACGTGATTTGTAAATGATCAGTCACGTGATACGTGTCTGATCAGCCACCGGATCAGTGCGTGATGAGCCACGTGATCAGTGCATGATCAGTTACGTGATCAGTGCATGATCAGTCACGTGACCAGTATATGGTTGCTTCGTGATCATTCCATGATCAGCCACGTGAGCAGAGCATGATAGCCACGTGATCAGTGCATTATCAGTCACGTGATCAGTGCATGATCAGTCACGTGAACAGTGCATGATCAGTCACGTGATCAGTGCATGATCTGTCACGTGATTAGTGTATGATCAGCCACGTGAGCAGTCCATGATAGCCACGTGAGCAGTGCATGATCAGCCACGTGATCTGTGCATGATCAGTTACGTGAGCAGTGCATGATAGCCACGTGATCAGTGCATGATCAGCCACGTGATCAGTGCATGATCAGTCACGTGACCAGGTGCGTGATCAGCCACGTGAGCAGTGCATGTTCAGCCACGTGATCAGTGCATGATAGCCACGTGATCAGTGCATGATCAGTTACGTGAGCAGTGTATGATCATCACGTGATCAGTGCATGGTCAGTCACGTGAACAGTGCATGATCAGCCACGTGATCAGTGCATGATAGCCACGTGATCAGTGCATGATCAGCCACGATCCGTGGATCAGCCACGTGATCAGTGCATGCTCAGTGCATGATAGCCACGTGATCAGTGCATGATCAGTCACGTGATCAGTGCATGATCAGCCACGTGATCAGTGCATGATCAGCCACGTGATCAGTGCATGATCAGTCACGTGATCAGTGCATGATCAGCCACGTGATCAGTGCATGATCAGCCACGTGATCAGTGCATGATAGCCACGTGATCAGTGCATGATCAGCCACGTGATCAGTGCATGATCAGTGATGGTGCATGATCAGTCACGTGATCAGTGCATGATCAGCCACGTGATCAGTGCATGATCAGTCACGTGATCAGTGCATGATCAGCTACGTGATCAGTGCATGATCAGTCACGTGATCAGTGCATGATCAGCCACGTGATCAGTGCATGATCAGTCGTGATAGCATGTGATACAGCCACGTGATCAGTGCATGATCATCCACGTGATCAGTGCATGATCAGCCACGTGATCAGTGCATGATCAGTCACGTGATCAGTGCATGATCAGTCACGTGATACGTGTCTGATCAGCCACCGTCAGTGCGCGATGAGCCACGTGATCACTGCAGGATCAATTACGTGATCAGTGCATGATCAGTCACGTGACCAGTACATGGTTGCTACGTGATCGTTGCATGATCAGCCACGTGAGCAGTGCATGATAGCCACGTGATCAGTGCATTATCAGTCACGTGATCAGTGCATGATCAGTCACGTGATCAGTGCATGATCATTCGTGATCAGTGCATGATCAGTCACGTGACCAGTATATGGTAGCTTCGTGATCATTGCATGAAGAGCCACGTGATCAGTGCATGATAGCCACGTGATCAGTGCATGATCAGTCACGTGAGCAGTGTATGATCAGCCACGTGATCAGTGCATGAGTGCCAC
The DNA here is from genome assembly GCF_032452875.1 of Bos javanicus. Lineage (NCBI taxonomy): Eukaryota > Metazoa > Chordata > Mammalia > Artiodactyla > Bovidae > Bos > Bos javanicus. Next base: position 433,068 of record NW_026893757.1, read on the forward strand.
GTGATCAGTGCATGATATGTCACGTGATCAGTGCATGATCAGCCACGTGATCAGTGCATGATCAGCCACGTAATCAGTGCATGATAGCCACGTGATCAGTGCATGATCAGTTACGTGAGCAGTGTATGATCAGCCACGTGATCAGTGCATGGTCAGACCCGTGAACATGATCAGCCACGTGATCAGTGCATGATCAGCCACGTGATCAGTGCATGATCAGTCACGTGATCAGTGTATGAGCAGCCACGTGAACAGTGCATACTCAGTCACGTGATCAGGGCCTGCTGAGCTGCGTGATTACTGTCTGCTCATCTGCTTGACAATTGCCAGCTGAGCTGCACGATTCCTGCCTGTCATCTGCTTGACAATTGCCAGCTGTGCTGCGTAATTCCTGCCTGCTCAGCTGCTTGATTATTGCCAGCTGAGCAGCATGATTCCTCACAGCTGAGTTCCATGATTATTGCCTGCTGACTGTATGATTCGTGCCTACTCAGCTCTTTGTTTATTGCCTCCAGAGGCACATGATCAGTGTATGATAGCAAACATGATCAGCGCATGATCAGTCACATGATCAGCGCATTAAGTCACGTGATCAGTACATGATAGTCATGTGATCAGTCCATGCTCAGTCACGGTATCAGTGCATGATCAGCCACGTGATCAGTGCATGATCTGTCACGTGATCAGTGCATGATCAGTCCACGTGATCAGTGCATGATCAGTTACGTGATCAGTGCATGATCAGTCACGTGACCAGTGCATGGTAGCTACGTGATCAGTGCATGATCAGTCACGTGAGCAGTGCATGATAGCCACGTGATCAGTGCATGATCAGCCACGTGATCAGTGCATGATCAGTCACGTGATCAGTGCATGATCACCACGTGATCAGTGCATGATCAGCACGTGATCAGTGCATGATAGCCACGTGATCAGTGCATGATCAGTCACGTGATCTGTGCATGATAGCGTGATCAGTGCATGATCAGTCACGTGATCGTGTTGAGTCATCCAGTGACCAGTGCAATGATCAGTGCATGATAGCCGTGATCAGTGCATGATCAGTCACGTGATCAGTGCATGATCAGTCACGTGATCAGTGCATGATCAGCCACGTGATCAGTGCATGATCAGTCACGTGATCAGTGCATGATCAGCCACGTGATCAGTGCATGATCAGTCACGTGATCAGTACATGGTGCCGTCGTGATCATTGCATGATCAGCCACGTGATCTGTGCATGATAGCCACGTGATCAGTGCATGTCCTCACGTGATACATGCGTGATCAGCCACGTGATCAGTGCATGATAGCCACGTGATCAGTGCATGATAGCCACGTGATCAGTGCATGATCAGTCACGTGATCAGTGCATGATCAGTCACGTGATCGTGTCTGATCAGCCGGATCAGTGCGTGATGAGCCACGTGATCAGTGCATGATCAATTACGTGATCAGTGCATGATCAGTCACGTGACCAGTACATGGTAGCTACGTGATCATTGCATGATCAGCCACGTGAGCAGTGCATGATAGCCACGTGATCAGTGCATGATCAGTCACATGATCAGTGCATGATCAGCCACGTGATCAGTGCATGATCATTTACGTGATCAGTGCATGATCAGTCACGTGACCAGTACATGGTAGCCGTGATCATTGCATGAAGAGCCACGTGATCAGTGCATGATAGCCACGTGATCAGTGCATGATCAGTTACGTGAGCAGTGCATGAGCAACCACGTGATCAGTGCATGAGTGCCACGTGATCAGTGCATGATATGCCACGTGACAGGTGCGTGATCAGTCACGTGATCAGTGCATGATCAGCCACGTGATCAGTGCATGATAGCCACGTGATCAGTGCATGATCAGTCACGTGAACAGTGCATGATCAACCATTGATCAGTGCATGATAGCCACGTGATCAGTGCATGATCAATCACGTGATCAGTGTATGATCAGCCACGTGAACAGTGCATGCTCAGTCACGTGATCAGGGCCTGCTGAGCTGCGTGATTTACTGTCTGCTCATCTGCTTGACAATTGCCAGCTGAGCTGCACGATTCCTGCCTGTCATCTGCTTGACAATTGCCACCTGTGCTGCGTAATTCCTGCCTGCTCAGCTGCTTGATTATTGCCAGCTGAGCAGCATGATTCCTCACAGCTGAGTTCCATGATTATTGCCTGCTGACTGTATGATTCCTGCCTACTCAGCTCTTTGTTTATTGCCTCCAGAGGCACATGATCAGTGTATGATAGCAAACATGATCAGCGCATGATCAGTCACATGATCAGCGCCATTAAGTCACGTGATCACTGCATGATAGTCATGTGATCAGTGCATGATCAGTCACGGTATCAGTGCATGATCAGCCACGTGATCAGTGCATGATCAGTCACATGATCAGTGCATGATCAACCACGTGATCAGTGCATGGGCAGTCATGTGATCAGTGCATGATATAGACGTGATCAGTGCATGATCAGCCACGTGATCAGTGCATGATCAGCCACGTGATCAGTGCATGATCAGTCACGTGATCAGTGCATGATCAGTCACGTGACCAGTACATGATGTAGCTACGTGATCATTGCATGATCAGCCACGTGAGCAGTGCATGATAGCCACGTGATCACTGCATGATCAGTCACGTGATCAGTGCATGATCAGTCACGTGACCAGTACATGGTAGCTACGTGATCAGTGCATGATCAGCCACGTGATCAGTGCATGATAGCCACGTGATCAGTGCATGATCAGACACGTGATCAGTGCATGATCAGCCACGTCAGTCAGTGCATGATGATCAACCACGTGATCAGTGCATG